>NC_054558.1:844528-910016 GCF_017654505.1 Polyodon spathula | reverse complement strand
CCCCCCTCTCTCTCTCTCTCTCTCTCTCTCTCTCTCTCTCTCTCTCTCTATCTATTTCTGGTAAGGCTTTTGGGTTAATCTACAAAGCCTTTCACTCAAAACTGTCATTGCTTCCTTAATGTTACAAAACTGGAAATGAAATCACTTCTGACTGCTTAAAAGCCTGGTGTGGTGCTGTGCTGTGTGGTGCTGTGCTGTGCTGGGTGTTGCTGTGCGGTGCTGTGCGGTGCTGTGCTCATGTGAAACTTCCAAAGGTGGTACTAAGTATGACTCTGGTTTCTCCCTCATGCCTCCCTGATCTTTCTTTACAGGTGTATGAGGTGAGTAGCCCTGTCTGTTCAGCCCCCCACCCCTCCCAGTGCTACATGAGTCATACTTTGAGACATTTGGAAAGGCTTCATTACAATCCCACTGACATCCCATCAGTCACTCTGACAGGTGATGCTGCATTTGTAATGTTGGAAATCGAATTCATGATATCGACCAGTTTGACAGCTGATGTCATTTCTCATCTCAGTTGATTTCAAAAGGTCAGTTGCGTTTCAGCCAAAAATATCCTTTTTGAACTCTTGAGTTCCAAAAAGTGTGTTTCTGCTTGAGTGAACTGCCTTGATCGGGCTGCAGCAGAATAACAGACCGCAGTGAGCTTTCTCACAATAGAAGCTACACACACTCTCACCTTTGCACCTCATTCATTAAGACCACTTTTATAGAAGAGCCCGCGCCATCTAGTGAACTGGTGATATGAACCAAGTAGTTTTTTTGTATTGCTGGCAATACATGCAGCTGTGCAGTAGGTGGCAGTGGCATTTTTATAAAGCTGATCTAGCCTTACATATGTCTGCTGCAGGCAACTAAAACAGCACCTGATCTCCTAAAAAAAAGAAGAACCATTCGGACGATCATTTCCACAAACAACTGCACTAACTGCCTTCTCCAGTGTTAACGCATCACTGCTGCGTTTACAATGAGATCCATTGCTTTTGGTAGAGGGAACATGGGTAGGTTTCTACTGCACTGGAAACTACATAGAGGTACAGAGACTGGGCAGAGCCAATGAGCCCCTGCCACTGTAAATCCGATGCAGGGCGCGTGACCCCAGCCGTTGTAATGCCTGCTCCTTTTTAGATTCCATTTCTGTGTCCTCTGCAGTATCCTGGATGTCCGTGGAGTTCTTTTCCAGCCTCTGAATCCTCTGCTCTTGCAGTGATGTAACTCTGACCTTGTGTTCCAGCTGAGAAGCTCCTTCAACAAGGCCTTCAGCATCAAGAAGGGTCCCAAGTCAGCCTCTTCGTACTCGGACATCGAGGAGATCGCTACCCCTGACTCGTCCGCGCCCTCCTCCCCGAAGCTCTCCCACGAGGGGGCCGACAACCCCCCGCTGTCCCTGAAATCCTCCACCTCCGCCTCCTCCTCGGTGTAAGTGTGTGTGTGGAACCCCTGCCTGCTGCTCTGAAGCAGCCACGCGCTGTAGATCACCTGGCAGCGTCATCACAAGAATGAGTTCAGTACTGATGTGGGTTACTTAAAAAAGCACAGACTCAGGGGGGTCTGTCTTTGTCTGTGCACAGGCTCAGGGGGGTCTGTCTCATTCAGTGCACAGGCTCAGGGGGGTCTGTCTCTGTCTGTGCACAGGCTCAGGGGGGTCTGTCTGTGCGCACAGGCTCAGGGGGGTCTGTCTCTGTCTGTGCACAGGCTCAGGGGGGTCTGTCTCTGTCTGTGCACAGGCTCAGGGGGGTCTGTCTCTGTCTGTGCACAGGCTCAGGGGGGTCTGTCTCTGTCTGTGCACAGGCTCAGGGGGGTCTGTCTCTGTCTGCGCACAGGCTCAGGGGGGTCTGTCTCTGTCTGCGCACAGGCTCAGGGGGGTCTGTCTCTGTCTGTGCACAGGCTCAGGGGGGTCTGTCTCTGTCTGTGCACAGGCTCAGGGGGGTCTGTCTCTGTTTGTGCACAGGATCTTCGAAGGGAACGAGGAGCCTGAGTCGGAGGACAAGGGGGTATCGGAGCTGCGCTCGGAATTGTGGCAGAAGGAGATGAAGCTGACGGACATTCGACTGGAGGCACTAAACTCCGCTCACCAGCTGGAGCAGCTGAGAGAGGCGATGAACAGCATGCAGGTACGACAGCGAGCGAGCGAGGAGCAGAGAGCCGTGGCTGTGATACAGACAGGGTTCACTGTGTCTGATTGAGCAGAGAGCGAGTAAGAAAATGACTAGTTTTTCCCACTCTGTTGCCTAACAGTATAATGGGATTACTGTAAATGCTTTAGTGGCCAAATGGAAGCCCCATTGACCCTCTGTCTGTTCTGTTCCCACAGATGACTGTAGAGAGTCTCAAGGCTGAAAACGACCAGCTGAAGACAGGAACAGGACCGAACACAAGCCCCGCCCCTGCCTCCTCAATCTCCCAACCACAGGGCTTGAGCTCCCTGCTGAGCGCGTCGCCACGGCAGTCCATGGCCCTGTCCCTCACGCAGTCCTTCACCCTGAGCCTCAACGAGTGCACGGACACGGGTGAGAAAGATGGGCCGCTGAAGCGTTAATCCATTCGTTCAGCCTGGGTTTCAATTCAGATTGTTCTCCTGCTGTGCTGCTCTCGCTCCCCTTCTCTGTCTCTCTCTCTCTCTCCCATTCCCACTGTCTCTGTCTCTCTCTCTCTCTCTCTCTCTCTCTCTCTCTCTCTCTCTCTCTCTCTGCCCCTCTCTCTCTCTCTCTCTCTTCCCACTGTCTCTCTCTCTCTCTCTCTCTCCCACTCTCTCTGCCCCTGTCTTCTCTCTCTCGCTCCCACTGTCTCTCTCTCTCTCTCTCTCTCTCTCTCTCTCTCTCTCTCTCCCATTCCCACTGTCTGTCTCTCTCCCTCTCTGTCTCTCTCGCTCACTCTCTCTCTCTCTCTCCCTCTCTCTCCTCTCTCTCTCTCTCTCTTCTCACTCTCTCTCTCTCTCTCTCTCTCTCATTCCCACTGTCTCTCTCGCTCCCGCTGTCTGTCTCTCTCTCTCTCTGTCCCCCTCTTTCCTCCTCTCTTTCACTCTCTGTGTTTTTTTTCTCAGATTTGTCTCCCATGGATGTGATGAGTATTTCCTCTCAGAAAGAAGATAACAGTCGGCTTCGTATCCTTGTCCGTGTTTCTGACCAGGGCGTTTTCAATGACGTGAGTGTCCTCGCTCTCTTCGGTTTCGAACTTTTTCTAGTTCCAGATTGCTGCTTGTTTTGAAGTACATGCTTTCTGTTTGGGTCTATAAAGTGTGGTCAGTGATTGCTTTGTCCTTCCGTTGTGTAGGATATCAAACAGCAGGATTTCTTCATCGGTTCGGTGAAGGTCAATGCTAAAACAGAGTGGGACACGCTGGATGCTGCTGTCTGCCAGACCTTCAAGGTAACTTGCCATTGGTCTCTCCCTGCTTTCTGATTCAGGGACTTTGAAACCGCTTGCAGCTTCGAGTCTAGATTCTCTGTGCAGGAAGCTTCTGAACTAATAAGGACTCTGAGCATCCGTTGTGATGCGATCTGCTCTGACGTGTCTCCCTGCTTTCCATTAGGAATACATTGCAAAGGTAGACCCTGCCTCCAGCCTGGGCCTGTCCCCTGACTCCATCTACTGCTACAGCATCAGCCAGGGCAGGAGGGTGCTGGGGGCAGAGTCCCCCGAACTCTTGCCGTCCCGATACATGGGCAAAGGCACCGGCTGCATCGCCGTCACGCTGAAAGGTCAGTGCTCGTAACGAAGACACGTCTTTAGTACTCGGAACAGCTTTTTGGGGCATAGTTTCCCCGCATAGAGCCATGCTGCGACAGTGTAATGTTTTTTCCTTGCTGGGAAAAAAAACAAGGTTTTTGTAACCCAGTTTAAAATGAGTCGTCGGCAGATACAGCAGTAACTAACCCCTCTGCAGGTCACTGAAGGGCGTGCTCGGTTTTATATGCTGCTTATTTTAATAATTCCAATAAGAATAAAACTAATTCTCTTTGCTTCTACGGAATAAAACCGAATCAAAGAGAAATGTACAGTAGACTTGCAGATAAGCTGCATTTAGACAGCCAAGCCAATCATATTCATTCTAGAAGAAATATCTGACACAGAACCAGCCCAAAGAATCTTGCAGCAAGGCTGCCAATGTTGTTTTATGACCAGGAGGCTCTCAGGCTCCAGTAAAGGTGTTCAGTGTTAGTCAGTCTCTTGAAAGCCACGTCTCCCAGGTGTGGTGTTTCTGTTGTAGGCTGCTGTCTGTGTTCAACATGCACCTGGCTTCCCGACTCGTGTCCTTCATCCAGCCTCCTTTTCAAGTTGTCTGTGCTCAGAGGCAGGACGTTTTTTGTTTTTTATAAACAGCCCATTTTTCATCGTCTCTGCTCAGGCAAGTTTGTCATCCAGAGATTACTCTGCAACAACAGAGCTAGCTGACTCTCCTTTAATTAACCCCCCCCCCCACCCCTGTGAGGTGGTCTAGTTTTCATCCTCAGAAAGTTAGACAGCAGTTCCTGAAGGACACGTCATGAGCTGGGATCAAGTGGACTACTTTGTGAAAGTAATGGTGCACCTCTGCTGCCCCCTGCAGGTCTGAAGGAGAAGTGCGTGGACAGCCTGGTGTTCGAGACCCTTATTCCCAAGCCCATGATGCAACACTACATCAGTCTGCTCCTGAAGCACCGGCGGCTCATCCTGTCCGGCCCCAGCGGCACGGGCAAGACCTACCTCACCTGCAGGCTGGCAGAGTACCTGGTGGAGCGCTCCGGGCGCAGTGGCACAGAGGACATCGCCATCACCTACAACATGCATGAGCAGTCCTGCAAGGCAAGGAGAGCTGCAGCGCACACCACTGTGTTAGAATGGGCTGTAGCAAGGACTTAAACAGAGCTTCTGCATGGCTGTCTGTGTGTCAGCTTGCACTGCACACACCCCTGCTCGGGTTTTATTTGTTTGTCCCAACAGACTACTGAAATCATTTTGGGCTATTTTGTTAAAAGCATAAATGAGATGTATTTATACCAGCATACCAGTCACATTTATTTGGTTGACTCGCTCTCTCCTCACTCTCTCTCTCCCTCTCGCTCTCTCATGTCTATCCTTTGTCGTCTTCAGGACCTGCAGCTGTTCCTGTCTAATCTGGCCAATCAGATTGATCGAGAGACCAGCTCCGGGGAGGTCCCATTGGTTATCATCCTTGATGACATCAGCGATTCGGGGTCCATCAGCGAGCTGGTCAATGGAGCGCTTACCTGCAAATATCACAAATGGTGAGGGGAAAAAACCCAGCATGACCGCTTTGCATGAACCTGGCTTGGGCGTAAAGCTTTGTGACAGAGAGGTGTAAAGACATGCTAGGAAGCTGCTAACCTCTTTCCTGGTCCCTTTAGCCCCTACATCATTGGAACAACTAACCAGCCGGTGAAAATGACACCCAACCACGGCCTGCACCTCAGCTTCAGGTATGTGCCTCTGCGAAAGCAGACTCCTTCTGCATCGAGAGACTGGACCTTATTTCAGTGTGCTGTCCAGGTTAGTGTGCGCTGCTGTGACATCCCTGCCATGGGATATACAGTGTGTCCGGAAGTTCATTTCGAGGGGAGGACGACAGGCTGCCTGAAAGGATATCGATCAAGCAGTCCAGGTGACCCGTGCTCGCTCTGCTCTCTCTAGGATGGTGACCTTCTCCAACAACGTGGAGCCTGCCAACGGGTTCCTGGTGCGCTACCTGCACCGCAAGCTGATGGAAACGGAGAGCGACTGCGCTGCCAACAACGAGGACCTACTGCGGGTGCTGGACTGGGTGCCCAAGCTGTGGTACCACCTGCACGCCTTCCTGGAGAAGCACAGCACCTCCGACTTCCTGATCGGTGAGGGTGCTCTCCGTTAGACGTCTGGTTAGACAGCGACATCTTGTGGCCAGTTTGTTGAATCGTTTGGCTTGATCTTTTTCATTTGAGCTCAGTTGAATTGACATGCCACGGCTGACAGCCGTGCCTTCTCTGTAGTTCAGAATCGAGCGCGCGTGTCTCGTTGTTTTCCTGTGCTTCTGCAGTTCAGTTTCTGCTAGACCTTCTTTAACATGTGTTTTTGTTTTGGTTTGTTGTATTTCAGGCCCTTGCTTCTTCTTGTCCTGCCCGGTGACAGTGGAGGAATTCCGCTGCTGGTTCATTGAGCTCTGGAATCACTCCATCATCCCCTACCTGCAGGAGGGGGCAAAGGATGGCATCAAGGTATGGCACCGTGAGCCAATCCCACTTTGCAACATGTACCTCGTTAAAAATCTTGAAGCCGCTCTCAGCCAGTCTCAACACCAGATATTAGAACATTGAAGTGCATCTTATTTGGTTGTCTCGAGCGCAGTAGACATGGGTGACGGCGTTAACGGTGCGTTGTGTTCGTTTATTAAAATAATGAAAACGGGATTTTGTGATGGTAGGTACAGCTGACCCTGCCTCTGATGGTTGCGCGCTTTGGTTCAGCTTCTCGTGGCGCACCCAAAGGGCTCACAAAGACACTCTCTTACCTGCACATGATACCTTATAAATGACATGGCCTATTTAAACACATCTGGTTTATCTCCCCCCCCCTCTCTCTCTCTCTCTCGCCAGGTGCACGGTCAGAAGGCAGTGTGGGAGGACCCCGTGGAGTGGGTAAGGGGCACCCTGCCCTGGCCCTCTGCTCAGCAGGACCAGGCCAAGCTGTTCCACCTGCCACCGCCCAGCGTGGTGCCGATTGGGGCGGGGCAGCCCAGTGAGGAACGGGCCACGAAGGAGACCACGCCCAGCTCCCTGGACTCCGATCCCCTGGTCAGTGCACACTGCAGGATGAAATGCTTCACAAGGGGTTTCATATGGATGTGTTACTTCTGTCTTAATCTGCGATTTGTACAGTACAAATCCCTCTTTTTATTGATAGAATTTAGTAGAATTTTTTTTTTAATGCATATAGGAAAGAACCTGCCACTTTCTTTGTTTCAATGATAATATTGCGCCTGTGGTATTAAATTCTCTTTCAGATGGCCATGCTGTTGAAGCTGCAGGAAGCAGCCAATTACATTGAATCTCCAGACAGGGAGTCAGTCCTGGACCCCAACTTCCAGTCAACACATTGAAAAACCACAAGGAGACGAAAGACTTGCAGCTCCGATGGCTCGTGCTGTTATCCCAGTTTTTTTTTCCGCGGTTTGGAGTCAGCAGTGAGCCTGCTGGCTACAGAAATGTCTCTATATCTGCGCTTTAGTAACACAAGTGGTAGGTACAGAATCTGCGCTGTAGCTACTAGAACCACAATAGGAAGATTTCAAATAATCCACCTGGAAAGGAACATAAAACAAGGAAGAACTGAAACTACCTGTGTGTATCTTTGTTATTTAATCTAGGCATGGCAATCGTTTCAACTGGTTTTAAAAACACGTTGTTTTTATATATATATATATATAAATCTGAATCTTATTTGAAGTTACTGATCCCCAGTGGGGAGCTACTGTTGTTCCACCACTGCCCTTTCAAACAAACAGGTGCTCATTGGAGGATATAAAGTATTCTCACACCTCATTGGTCCTCACAGCTTGTGGACGGAGATCAAAAGCACATCAAGAGATCTACTGAAAGGAAAGCACATTTTTAAAGGATTAAATAGCATGGGAAAAGCTCCAAACAGTCTCAATCGTTCTACTGCTGGTACGGCAGCTTTCTTTGGGTCCTAGGTTTTGCCTTTTCTGTTTAAGGTCTAGGATGACTGTGCTTTTGAATTACTTGAACCCAGAACCATGGTCCGTTCGGAGCTTGTGTTTAATATTTCGTCTGAAGCGACCAGAAGGGCAGAACCAGCTTCAATAGCACTGCAAGTCCCTCTCCCCTGGTTCAGGGTTCAAAAAGACAAGCTGTGAGACTCAAACACATATGCAATTTTCAATTACAATGCAGGTTTGTGAAAATCGAGACTAGCTGGTGCTTCTGTAACGCCTTAATGTATCATTCTGTAGTTTCAGTTCTAAGAACGAACAACAAAGACGAACCCGTGAAGGTTGCTTCATTTAGTATCTGCAGAAACGCGTGCAGTTCTGCATATGTTAGACAGTTTAGCAAAAGGGAGTCCATTCGCTGTTCTAGAACCTACTGGGTTCTAGATTCCGTTCAGCTATTTTGTTGGAAACTTTAGTTTCAGGGTCACATTTCATTGGTAGACTTCAGAAACTATGCAAGCTGGTAGGGTTTAAAAAGATGAGCGAATAAACATGCATGAAAAAGGAAAACAACCAGTTGCTATTTTACGCTGGAGAAAAATCCATTTGCAAACGGTTTACCCCACCGGGTGCACACCACGGAGCGTCCTCGGCGCTCTGCAGCTGTGTTCTAGACTTGCATTTCATTTGAAACAGTTCAGCTGTTTGAAAAGTAAAAGCCGACTCTGGAATGACTCGCATATGGAGCAGATTATTTGCCATGTCCTTGTAAGCAGCCGTCTCGTAAGTAGCACAATACTCTAGTGAAATAGCACTGGCGGGTGTTACTTTCTGAATCTCCGAGGGTGCTTTCGCCTTGCCTTCCTCGTCTCTTCATAACTGTCAAGGCAACACCTTCTAGGAAACTAAATGAAGCCGGCTGGCGTTCCTCACCACTGCTTGCCAGTCTTGGAGCTTCGTGTAACACCCAGTAAAGACTTGATTGTAGACTTCGGATGGGAATGGCGGAGTGCAGCTCCGCTTTGATATCAGACTGCAAGCATGGGGCTGGCAGTGCCAGTGCAGCACTCCTTAGCTCTGGTATTGATTAGATTTCAACGTAAAGCTCAGAGTGAACCCCATGTTGAATTGCCAATGCAATACATACAGAAATCTGTCTTATTTTTCTATTGTAATGTCATGGCTAATTGAGCAGCATATATCAATAAACCGTATATCCTTGCATGTTAACATATATTTAACATCTAGACATTATCACAGTCATACACCTAGTTCATATGGGAGAGGGTACCGAAGAACAGTCTGTGGCTTGTAAGAAGAGAACACATTTATGAATTAGTGCTTTGTTTGTATCAATGCTGGGCAGTCTTTTCTGTGTCTGTCTTGGTTCACCAGAAGGAATTGCAGTACTGTGTTGATGCAACAGGTGGCAGTGGACTCCCTCTAATATATCTCTCCCAGTTTATACCAGTCTACATTATCCAGAAGTGTTTATATGTACAGAGTACTGCTTTGAAAGACTTGTATCCACGTGAATGCTGGTAACGGCCACAAACGATTCTGCAGTTTGAATGAACATTGTTTTCTCATCTTCCCTCTATTTCTTACTGTAGTATTAGTCTTTAGCTGATGCAATTCCTGGATAAGGGATCAGTGCATGTGTTTGGAGTCATTTGACAGGTCCAGGCACCGCACAGGACAGCAGAGCTGTCTCTAGAAGTAATTGGCAATAGGATCTGTCAGACCTTATGAAACGGTGGCCAGTACCACCTAGCAAGTGGATCAAGCCTTTTAAAATCCCTTGTGCCATTGCCAGATTGCATTGATGGTGACCACTTTAGAGCGAAGGTGTCTGTTCTGTGTGTTCTTAACCAAATACTTGAATTGTATTCTAGCGCAGCGGCTGCAATGTTAGCAGGTCGAGTAATTCAGCTTTACAGGAATGTACGTTTAGTAATAGTGCTGTGTTGTTTTATATTCCGCCATGCATAGACTAGGCAGCCGTGCAACGACGCAATGATACTGGTGCTATCCAACCTCCGAATCGTCCTTGCACTCCCTTCTGAAAAAGTGTGACCTCATGTGTTTATTAAAGCTCCAGAGGCACTACTGCAGACCCCTTAGCCAGTAATAGTCTGTATAATGGATCATGAAAAACGACTTGCTTACAAATAACAGTGAGGTGTGTATATGGCATCTGTCGTCCTTTTCAGCAGACGAGGTAGAAGCAAAACTCAGCTTTGAAGACGTCCTGTTATTGTTCAGTAATAATGTATTATAGCACGACACTGAAGGACATCCATTAAACTGTGAAGGACAGGGTTGGGGGGAAAAAACCTGCCCATGATACTTGCATTCAGAAAACCCCGCCCTGTAGACTTTCCATTCAGAAAACCCCGCCCTGTAGACTTTCCATTCAGAAAACCCCGCCCTGTAGACTTTCCATTCAGAAAACCCCGCCCTGTAGACTTTCCATTCAGAAAACCCCGCCCTGTAGACTTTCCATTCAGAAAACCCCGCCCTGTAGACTTTCCATTCAGAAAACCCCGCCCTGTAGACTTTCCATTCAGAAAACCCCGCCCTGTAGACTTTCCATTCAGAAAACCCCGCCCTGTAGACATTTCCACGTTTTGGAAAACCCCGCCCTTTAGACGTTTCCATTTGGAAAACCCCGCCCTTTAGACGTTTCCATTTGGAAAACGTTTCCCCCGCCCTTTAGACGTTTCCATTTGGAAAACCCCGCCCTTTAGACGTTTCCATTTGGAAAACCCCACCCTTCGCACACTTTAATGTGTCCTTCAGTTCAGTAGCGCCCCTCAAATGCACTGATTGGTAGGTGCAACAAAACTTAGACCTTAGCAGTTGTGGACTTCAGGTTCCCATGAGTGGAGTTTGAAACCCCAGGAAGAAATTGTCTGTAAATTAAAACTGCATGTTAGCCCGGCCTTGTCAAGCCTTGAAAAGGTGTATTTAAAATGGTCTGGCTGATCAAAAGAAAATCTTCTTCATTACAGCAGCAGCTGGTCCATAATAATCTCACGCTCTCTTCGTTCTACTGTGTAATTTAGTTCTTCAGATTTCCTGTTTTTTAAGCAGAGTGGGTTTTATTGGTCGCCCCCCAGTGTGTAGAATTCGGGGGTTTTCAAAGTGATGCTTTTTACAAAGTACAATTTTTTATTCCTTGGGGGGGGTTTTGGTGCTTTTTTTTCCTAAGCTGTGGATAATAATAAATGGTAGTTTGTTGTATAAGTAGAGACGGTCAAGATGGGTTCCAGGGAGCATGCTCGGGTTCCAGGGAGCGGGATGGGTTCCAGGGAATGCTCGGGTTCCAGGGAGCATGCTCGGGTTCCAGGGATATGGGTTCCAGGGAGCATGCTCGGGTTCCAGGGAGCATGCTCGGGTTCCAGGGAGCGGGATGGGTTCCAGACGGAGCAAGATGGGTTCCAGGGAGCGGGATGGGTTCCAGGGAGCGGGATGGGTTCCAGGGAACATGCTCGGGTTCCAGGGAGCGGGATGGGTTCCAGGGAGCATGCTCGGGTTCCAGGGAGCGGGATGGGTTCCAGGGAACATGCTCGGGTTCCAGGGAGCAGGATGGGTTCCAGGGAACATGCTCGGTTCCAGGGAACATGCTCAGGTTCCAGAGAGCCTGATGGGTTCCATTTCACAGAGGAAGCTTTCACACAGCTTCTAAAGCGTGCCCCGAGCCTGGGTTAAATCAACATTGATGGCACTGCCATGTAGCTATGGCTGCACTGTAGTTGGTGTGATAATACAAATGCAGAACTGATATCTAAGAAGAACCAAAAACATAAGGACCTTCCTGGCAACAGGGAAATGCCCTTCAACTCGTCCGAATCTTCAGTGAAATTGATGGATAATGATAATGTGATGTTTGTAGCTTTCCTAAGAACTAGCGAAACTCATTCCCCCCCTGGCTGTGTAACCAGCTGCGTTTCTCGAAGCATATTCAAGTGCAGAACTTGGCATTAGCTAAGCTGTGGGATAGCAGTTTACAGCTACCTTATACCTGGGACCTGCTTCCTTGCACTGTCACTAAGATGATCTGAACTGGGTATTAAAACCAAACTTCCTGGTAAAGCATCACTTCCTGTGCTGCAGGATGTCAGCACAACAATTGGGCTGAGACCAGGGCGAAGCGAACCTGCATTAAAACGTTGAGAGAACCCCCCTGTATCATTGAAGCTGCCACCCGGAGCATGCGAGCCAGTGAACCCGAGCCGTGCTGTCTCTTAACCCTGGCCCAGTGTCAGTCTCTTGTGAGTGTTGTATCTATTCCTCTCTGTGAGTTTCATGTGCTGAAGCGGTTATCCTGTGTAAAGGGACTATGCAGCAACCTTTACTGGCTTCAGTAACATTCACCCTGGGTGCTTATTTGTGAATGCAGCCATTGAGATCTTCCAATACAGCTCAAGGAAGGTGAAGTGACTTTCTCCCTGATCCGGCGGTCATGCATTGCAAGGGGTCTGTCTTGGAACCAAAACGTGTGAATGTGTGTGTGACAGTCAGAGATGTGCCTGTGCTGGTCCAGTGAATGTGTATGTGATAGTCAGAGATGTGCCTGTGCTGGTCCAGTGTGTCTGTGTGACAGTCAGAGATGTGTTTGTGCTGGTCCAGTGTGTGTGTGACAGTCAGAGATGTACCTGTGCTGGTCCAGTGAATGTGTGTGTGACAGAGATGTGTTTGTGCTGGTACAGTGAATGTGTGTGACAGTCAGAGATGTACCTGTGCTGGTCCAGTGTGTGTGTGTGACAGTCAGAGATGTACCTGTGCTGGTCCAGTGTGTGTGTGTGTGACAGTCAGAGATGTGCCTGTGCTGGTCCAGTGAATGTGTGTGTGACAGTCAGAGATGTACCTGTGCTGGTCCAGTGTGTGTGTGTGACAGTCAGAGATGTGCCTGTGCTGGTCCAGTGTGTGTGTGTGACAGTCAGAGATGTGCCTGTGCTGGTCCAGTGTGTGTGTGACAGTCAGAGATGTGTCTGTGCTGGTCCAGTGTGTGTGTGACAGTCAGAGATGTGCCTGTGCTGGTCCAGTGAATGTGTGTGTGACAGTCAGAGATGTGCCTGTGCTGGTCCAGTGGGTGTGTGTGTGACAGTCAGAGATGTGCCTGTGCTGGTCCAGTGTGTGTGTGTGACAGTCAGAGATGTGCCTGTGCTGGTCCAGTGTGTGTGTGTGACAGTCAGAGATGTACCTGTGCTGGTCCAGTGTGTGTGTGTGTGACAGTCAGAGATGTGTCTGTGCTGGTCCAGTGAATGTGTGTGTGACAGTCAGAGATGTGCCTGTGCTGGTCCAGTGAATGTGTGTGTGACAGAGATGTGTCTGTGCTTATCCAGTGAATGTGTGTGTGTGGGTACGACTCTCTCAAAAACTTTGAACCGAACAGGGTTGAGAGCTCTGCGTTAGATTCTTGAAGAGCAAATTGGACATTTTAAAATTAAGTTGAACTTTACAGTGATGTGGATATGAGTGAAAACGCATTTGAAACCTTGGAGGCTACACCAGTGCACCATTCTGCATTATCTCCTCAATGAAGCCAGTACAGGCTGCTGGAGGGTCACACACAAAATGTCTTAACATTGCACAGCTAGTTTGCAATTTAAAAAAAAAAAAAAGGTGTAATGATGGTATGTAATATAAATGACGTGCTGCTTTGATGGACTATGTGTTGTGAAATCATGTCGCCTTGGCCTGTTTGCTAATCCCTTCGTAGGACCTAGTTGTCATTTTTTTATGATTTATTTTATTTTTTAAAACTGAAGTTTGCTTTTCCTAAGCGACTCTTTATAAAACGTGCTTTCTATTTTGTACAGCGCATTATAACTGTAAAGAGTGTACATAGTAACCGCGTTGGCGACAACAATCATTCACGATTAAAAAATACAGAAAGCTGTCTGTAGAATTTCGAAGACTGGACTCTTTAATCAGTTGGTTCTGAGGGACCCTGAGCATTAACGCATGTTTGTGAAAATACAACAAACCCCGTCTGTCTCACATTGCTTCATTGTTTCAATAAAGACATGCCATATATTGTATAGCGGGACTGTTTTATTTCCTTCCATGCTGTCTGTGTTGATTTTAAATGTGATTCACCTGCTCCATACAGTGTTATTGGGGCAAGTGAAAAACCTTGTGGCATGACTATCGGGTATTTTAAAAAGACACGATCTGATCGTGTTGTTTTGGTCGACCAGAGGCTGTGGAAACGCGAGAGAAGAGGGAGAGGTTGCCACTTCCGCACACAATTGGTTAATGGCTCTCTGTCTGCGAAGCCATCCGCTGAAGAAGCGCTTCGACCCACAGTCTGGTCACAGCTTTGCAATAAGGAATCCCTACAAGAGGGGTGTCAGAGTGCAGCCCCGGCTTGCATTTTCACTCGGCCAACGTGCCCCCCCAGGATCCGTGCTGTGCAGATGCAATCGAGTTATTAAATTTGTTAGATGGTCTTTTCTGCAATGCGGGTAGAATGGATTTCCCTGGTGCGTGACTGCTGCGGGATTGTAAGGACAGTGATAATATTGGTCCGACCTGCTTCTGTAGATTTCATGTTTAGTCCCTCGGGATTCTCTGAGAAAGCTCAAGTATCGGAACAGCAGGATTCACATCCAATTAGGAAAAAAAAAAAGTACGTTTTTCATTTTAAATTATCATTTGTAGCCTTTAATGGATTTTGATTGTCAGCCATCCTGCCAGGCATCTGCTGTAAAATGTTAGCAGTATAGCAAATACGTTCGGGTGCGTGTGCAGGCAGCTGGCACTGTCTCGAGAGAATGCAAACAAACCGGTAAGCTAACGGCGTCTGGTCTCTAATGGAGTGGAGAGCCCAGCTGAGAAGACTGGAAGAACTCGGTCATTCTGTAATCACGGGACTGGGACGCTGCGGCTTTAGAACCGATTCAGTGTCGAGAAGCAGTGTGTCCTCTTCCCTGTGCGCACCAGCAGGTGGCTCTCTGACACCGAGTCCAGTATTGCAGGCACTGGAAGAAAGCGGACAGACGGCAGGTAACTTTGTCTTTCATTTGTTGCATTGCAATTTTATTGCAATTAACATGCCGTGCTTCTCACACAATGACTTGTTAATGCATGACACGCACCTGCCCACGTGCATTTGATTGCAGAGTACTTCTAGTATTATTGTTATTATGAAAGGCTACGTCACCACGTTGAAGTATTTGCTTTTTAAAATCACCCCCCCCCCCGTCCTGTCCCGCATTACAGTAGCCCCCAGTAATGATCCCTGTTTATTATGGGATGTAAGGAGCTGGTTTACTGCGTGCGTTAATGTTTGAGACTTCTGTTCTCCCTAAAACTAGATGTCGAAACCAGTTATGTTTGTTTGCATCCCTTTATGTTAGGACACCCCCCTCCCCCTCCGTGCCCTTAACTTGAGCCCGAGTGCTGGAGCTCTAAACCCAGCAAGCCTTCATCAGGAGGGGAGGGGTTATGCAGCCAGCAGCGCAGCTGTAGCTCAGAGAAGCAAACCACAATACAGATGAAGGGCAGGCTGTCGCGTTCGGCGGCTACAGGCAGCTGCCCTGCGCAGGTGTTGTGCTGATCAAAGGGGACGAGTGCTGCTGACTGTTCTTCTATATAAAGTTTAGGATGGGGGCGGAGTTATGAAATGCCGTTTACTGTAATGTCAGCCGCTATATAAAACATGACGAGGACCCTTGGAGCCTTTCATCCGAAGGACTGGCTATTCCTCTGGGTATCTGAGCACCATGCCAGCCAAACCGGCCCCAATCAAGAAATCCCCCGCCAAGAAGGCGGCCCCCAAGAAAGAGGAGAAGCCGGCCGCCCCAGCAGAGCCTGCTCCCGCTCCCGCTCCTGCCCCTGCTCCCGCTCCCCAACCCGAACCCGAACCCGTGCCCGCACCGGCACCAGCTGAGGCTGCGCCGGCACCCGCAGCAGAGGCCGAGCCAGCGGCCGAAGGAGAAGCAGCCCCAGCGCCTGCCGAAGAACAGAAGCCCGCAGCGGAGCCCGCAGCTCCTCCTCCCCCTCCTCCAGAGCCAGAGAAGCCCAAAGAAGGTAAATGAAAAGGCATGGCACTCATGCAGGTGGCATAACAACGTGCGCAAACATTGGACTGCACGTTCCTTTTATAAAATAAATAAATAAATAAAACATTTATTGACGCTTATTTAATTTTTGCCAGCTATAGCGGCACTGCATGAGTAATAGTGGAATACCTCACTCCTGTGTTTACCAGTGTGCATGCGCTGTTCCTAATTCAGAGCCCACCAGCGAGCCCGTTAACCTGACTCTGGAAGATGTCAACGACACCACGGTGACAGTGAAATGGAGACCCCCCGAGAATATCGGTGCCTCAGGGCTGGACGGATACACAGTGGAGTACTGCAAGGACGGCAGTAAGTTACCCAGTAATTTGGCACACAGGTGTACACGCCAGGGATTCTGGCACGGCATGCAAAAGAACTGTGTTTATTTACTCACTTTTTTCACATGTGTAACGTGGGGACCTTTTTTTTTTGTGTTATTTTAGACAGAAATAGTTGCATATGGTAAGGGGTGGAGAAAATGCCTCCACACAATGCATCACTAATGTTGACGTGCTAATTAATACACGGCAAGACGACTACCGCTCCTCAGCATTAAAGCGGTAATGAAAACCTCTATATTAAAAGCATGATCTGACACGACAGCATCTCATAAACACGTTCCAGGATCGTGCCGTTTTACAAGGGCGTCTGTAAATGGATTAGTACTTGAAATCCTTGTTCCAGACAGTCGCATTCAAGCGCATTATCGAGGAGGAGACCAGCCCGTGTCGAGAGAGGCTTCTACACGTTCTGAAATGACAGCGCTTTTTTATTTTAAATTTTATTTTGCAAGAGCTTTCTACAGACAGGATACACTGATATGCTAAAATTAGAAGCAGGGAACGAGGCTGTGTCAGACCTTCATCCCATACCGAGGTATTGGGATCAGCAGGGTGGTCAGCACATTCTGAGGGTGCTGTCCAAGCAGGGCTGCAATGTTGAATGCATGTAGCTGACAGCCCAGTGCAAGGACCGTCAAACTTTTAAATGCGATTGGACAATCCAATCGACAGTGCATTTAGAACAGCTGTCTTCTGTGATTAGACCTTCAGCTGAGAGAAATGCAAGTGAACACAACTGTGAGAAATAAATCTCTACACGGCAGTCTAGTAAAATAGAGCCTCCCCTTTAATCAAAGAATATGGTAAAGGAGTTCTCTGTGTTTCTACATAGATCACTCTGCTGTGTGCTTGTATATAGATCACTCTGCTATGTGTTTCTATACATATCACTGGTGTGTTTGAAGGTGGTAAAGGAGTTCTCTGTGTTTCTGTATAGATCACTCTGGTGTGTTTGAAGGTGGTAAAGGAGTTCTGTGTTTCTGTATAGATCACTCTGGTGTGTTTGAAGGTGGTAAAGGAGTTCTCTGTGTTTCTGTATAGATCACTCTGGTGTGTTTGAAGGTGGTAAAGGAGTTCTCTGTTTCTGTATAGATCACTCTGGTGTGTTTCTACTCTTTTAACAGCTCAAGACTGGGTTGTTGCTAACCAGGAGCTCATCGTTTCCAATCGCTACGCCATCAAGAACCTGACCCCAGGAGATAAGCTGCACGTTCGCGTGAAGGCCATCAACCCCGGTGGTCCCAGCGCAGCTGCCACCCTGGAACAGCCAGTCGTGGTGCGGGAGATTGTAGGTGAGAAACGCTCTCACAACACAGCCCAGGCTTCATAGAGGACTAAAGCCTTTAAAATCTTAAAAGGAGCTGACGTTGTTAACCTGAACCTGAATAAGCACATCACAGAAACCAGCTGGAAACTAAGTGGAGATAGACTGAGGACAGAGGGAAGAGAACACTGCTTCACACAGAGAGTGGTGAGGGGATGGAAATGGGTTACCTAGTCATGTTGCTGTCCCTCGTGCATTTTGAAAATATACTCTGAATATTACATAAACAATATAGCGTCTGTTTTGTGCCTAACTCGTGTCTATTTGAAATGTGTTTGACGCTGTTCTGCACAGTGTGTTTCTACTCTTGTGAAGTCTATTAGGAGTGACGCTGTTCTGCACAGTGTGTTTCTAACTCTTGTGAAGTCTATTTGGAGTTTCTTGGACGCTGTTCTGCACAGTGTGTTTCTAACTCTTGTGAAGTCTATTAGGAGTTTCTTGGACGCTGTTCTGCACAGTGTGTTTCTAACTCTTGTGAAGTCTATTAGGAGTTTCTTGGACGCTGTTCTGCACAGTGTGTTTCTAACTCTTGTGAAGTCTATTAGGAGTTTCTTGGACGCTGTTCTGCACAGTGTGTTTCTGCCCCTTCACTGCCCTGCTAACACAGCAGCTGTGTGGAAATGCATTCTCACATTCTTCCTGGCATTCTCTATTCATGTTGCATTAGGATTGCTTTACAAACATGCAAACTCAATACAAGGCTTTACATTTATTCTGGTGTGAAATGTGTGTGTCAGTGCTGTGCTAACTAGGGAATGAAAACTAATAGAAACTGGACCGTCCCCAAGCCCTGCTTTCCTTCTGATGAAGTGCATGCATTCCTTTAAATGGTAGAAATGAACTTAATCAGAGGACACTGCTGCTTTTAAGATGCTTTCTGAATTTTTTCTCCTAAATCCACATCCCGGCCCAGCATGAATATTTGGAAATTAACTGGGAAGTGCAGTGATTAACAGGGCTTAAGGAATAAAAGGGGCACCCTGCTTGAAATCCTTGGACGGAATGCACAGGGGCATGTCTCGGGTTTCACTATTCCAAGGAGAGTGATTGTGACAAGTGTTAGCTGCTCGGAAAAATACCAGAGACCTCTGCAGAGCAAAGGGAGGACCCTCTATCTGAGTGGAGCTGCCAGGCACTTACTGAATCTGCGTGTCCAACAGGGACTGGAAACAATGCTGCTTAAACACTGCCTCCGATACACTGAACAGTACAGGAGGGCTCTCGAGGGGCACTTTAAACTAACAGAAACCCACATGCTTCACTCGGACACCACTCCATGTAAATGATATGCAACCCAGGCATGCAATCAGGAATGCATTTGTAAGCGATTATAAAAGGAATGATTCCCTACTCATGTAAACAGTTGGTAGATGGTAGATGTGCTTCTGTTCTGGGTGGGCGGTGCTCTTCAGATAGCCTCGTCTCATTGGTAGATGTGTGGTGCTCTGCAGGTAGCCTCGTCTCATTGGTAGATGTGCGGTGCTCTGCAGGTAGCCTCGTCTCATTGGTAGATGCGTGGTGCTCTGCAGGTAGCCTCGTCTCATTGGTAGATGCGTGGTGCTCTGCAGGTAGCCTCGTCTCATTGGTAGATGCGTGGTGCTCTGCAGGTAGCCTCGTCTCATTGGTAGATGTGCGGTGCTCTTCAGGTAGCCTTGTCTCATAGATAATGACAGGCGTTAGTGCAATGTTCCTGCTTTCACTGACGCTGCTCTTTTGCTTTGAAATCCAGATCGTCCCAGAATCCGCCTGCCTCGCAGCCTGAGAACAGTGTTTGTGAAGAAGGTCGGGGACACTGTCAACCTGGTCATCCCTTTCCAGGTGAGTGCACCAGGGTGAATGTGCTGAGGTGCTGACGCCAGTGTTTCATGCAGTAAAGACATGCACTGTCGTGTCATGGTGGTTCTTCAGATAAACCTTTCCCATGTTTTATGTGCAGCCACATTTCAGTGTCGAAGCAATTCCTGCACCGTGAACTGTTTGAGCTTTTGAAAACTACAAGAAATGTCAACAAAATCCATAAGGGAGTGAACTTTTAAATACCTACTGCTCTGGAAAACAGTAGAGGTCTACCCGGAAGGGGACTGAATACAGATAATGCCTTTCTCTTCTCTGGAGCGGTCTCTCTTTTAAAAAGCATTTGCTCTTGTGCAGGGTAAACCCAAGCCCCAGGTGAGCTGGACGAAGGATGGCCAGCCCTTGGATCTCAAGGCAGTGAATGTGCGTAACAGTGACACAGACACGATCCTGTTCATCCGCAAGAGCGAGAGGAAGGACTCTGGCAAATACGAGCTGACAGTGAAGGTGGACAGTCTGGAGGATAAGGCCACCATCGCCATCCAGATTGTTGGTAAGATTCAGAGGCACGGCCGCTCGGCCCATGTGAACGGACGGGCATTCCCGTGGAATGACATCATTGATGAATGTCTTTTGATGTTGACGACGTTTTACTTGCACTGGGATTCCAAAGCCCGTTCAGGAACAGGATGTGGTACAGATTGGATAATCCCTTCGCAACACTGCACTGCACGCAGCCTGCTGACTGCTTTCAGAAAAAAAAGACCACAGCATTTAATAGCTGTGCCTAAAGGACAGAGCGTGGGTACAGTTATGGCCAAAGGTTTTGCATGTAGAATTTTTGGATTGAGCCAAAAATTATTTATATATATATATATATATATATATATATATATATATATATATATATATATATATATATATATATATATATATATGTGTGTGTGTGTGTGTGCGTGTGTGTGTAAAATTTTCTATTTTAACGTCATGTAATCAAAGAAACTACAAAGCTTGCTCTTTACTGTGTAGACCTGCCAGGCCCCCCTTCCAGCATCAAGCTGGTGGATGTCTGGGGATTCAACGCAGCCCTGGAATGGACAGCGCCGAAGGACGACGGAAACGCAGAGATCACCGGCTACACCGTCCAGAAAGCAGACAAGAAGACTGGGGTAAGAGTCCCTGTCGCTTTTTAGGAAACTCGATTTAGCTAAAAGCGAGCAGAGACAGTGGCAGCTGGACTTATTGGAGCAACGTTACTGAACAGCAAACAGATGGGAGAGAATGCACTGAAAGTGCCCAGGACGCCTGTTACTCTGTATGAGAAGAGGGTCGTTTTAAAGAGGAATACGTTCAGTGGTCTCTACTCTAGAGAATCCACAGCACTGGTCTTTGACATCAGGCTCAATGAAGTTAACTGGAGTTACCATCTATAGCCAGAGAGTCTTTATTTAAGCTTTCAACACTCCAGTAACTACACAAAGATAGCACTTATCTACAGCACTTTGTGTGTGATTCATATTTAAAAAGTCCCTCTGAGTGGAGTTATCTTGCCTACTGCAGGCTGCAAATGCAATGTGCTGTTTCAAGTAGAAGGATCTTTTTATAGACCTCAATACCAGACTGCACAGTTAAAAGGTCTTGGCAGAGCCCGGGGGGAGTTACAGCACATGGTTTGGCTCAGAGAGGAAGCCTTTCTTCTTTAATGGGCCTGCCTGTTGCCAGCAGGTGTCTGGAGTGCAGGTTTGATGCTTTCTGGGATCCCAGGATGAAATCCGCAGTCTTCACTGAAACAATTACCGGCGTGTCCTTTATCACAATGATGATGAATTCTGATGCATTCTCAACAGCAAAGCAGGACTCAGGACAAGCAGTTCATGAGTCTAGTATTGAGCTTGTCTATGAAACGGATGTATGTTTGAATATATTGTAATACACGCACGCACGCACACTCGCTCACAGTACTCCCGTGTGTGATGCCCTGCTCTGGTTGATTTTCAGGAGTGGTTCACGGTCTTGGAACATTACCACCGGCTTAACTGCACGGTTTCCGATCTCATCATGGGCAACGCCTACAGCTTCAGGGTCTTCACTGAGAACAGGTGTGGCCTGAGTGAGAATGCTGCTGTAACAAAGGATCTGGCCTGCATTCAGAAGACAGGTGAGAAAACTCCCTCCTCTTCCTCCTCCTCCTCCTCCTCCTCGGGGAGTGCTTCAGCGAGACACGGGGTGTCTTGGAACTTTCCATAACTGTTATACCAGCGTGATACCCCCTCTTCTCTCTCACAGTCACTGTGCTGTATGTTCTTGTCTTCAGCTCCTCACCCCCCTTCTCTCTCACACAGGCATTCAGTACAAACCTCCACAGTATAAGGATCGTGATTATTCGGAGCCACCCATTTTCACCCAGCCTCTGAACGACAGGGCAGCCACTATCGGTTACACGACCAAGCTGCTCTGTGCCGTGCGAGGAAACCCCCAGGTAACGAAGCACTCGCTTTCATTAGAACCCTCCCTTTATATAGAATACTTTTATATTGCACTGCAGCATCTTAGCATCAGAGCAAGCTTAGGTGAATCATGGGAAACCATGCAGTTACGTTTCTAAACCTTATAGGGATGGTTTTAGGCCACAGTTTTGAAATAAGTAAATCTGCAGTTTGCAGGAACACATCTGCAGCCAGAACTCCCGGCAGTAGAGAAACATTCTTGCGTAATCATTCTGCAGATGCATTTTAAACCTTCCGCTGGTCTTAAGACAGAGAAGGTATTTTGATCTCTTTAAATGAATTGCTTTCTGATTTGAACTAATTTCTGCTCCTGTTCAAAACCTTGCATTGGTTATATAGACTGTGGGTGGGGAGCAGCAGAGCTGTATATTTAGAATGTGAATTGTGTGCCCCCCCCCCGGGAGGCCCAGTGCTACAGCAGCAGGCTCATTAGAGAAGATGAATTGAAGAGGGGCAGGTGTGAAATGCCAGGGAGGAGCGTGACAGGACCCCTGTTCTACAGGAATCACTGTAGCTCCTAATCAAGTTACTCCAAACCAAAGGGAAAGAATTGAGCCTCCAAATCTGACAACTACACTGATTAGCAACACAGTGCATTTGGGAGTTTGGAAACGGATTGGGAAATAATATTGCACAGCGGGAGGCTGTCTGGCACCGATGTAGTACTACGATACGGCAGAAGGGTATGTCTTGGGATGGCTGGGGTACCGTTTCTATTAATATTACACACGTTCTTATGATTTAGTGTTTAGTGACTAAGTTATGTATGCAATAAAAATTTCTAGCTGGCAATCCGATAGCTTCCTTTGGCGTTGCCATCCTTGGACTCACTGATCTGATGGGATATTTTTTTTCAGCCGAAGATCCTGTGGATGAAGAACCAGATGGTGATTGGGGAGGACCCCAAGTTCAGGCAGATAACGAGCCAGGGCCTGTGCACCCTGGAGATCCGCAAGCCCTGCACCTTCGACGGGGGAGTGTACAGCTGCAAGGCCATCAACCCCCATGGGGAGGCCGTCGTCAACTGCAAACTGGACGTCAAAGGTGAGCCTGGCTGGATTACACGATGCCTTCACCCAGCTGGAACAAGCGCATCGGATAACAACCGTACCACTTCCCTCCACTGCCCTGTGCAAACCATGCATGATCCACTCTCCTTTTGAACCCACTTCCCTCCACTGCCCTGTGCAAACCATGCATGATCCTTCTCGCACCAGTAGGAGGTTATATATGGCACATTTTTTTAAAAGCTCCAAAACAAGAAACTAACATTTTAAAAATGTTTATCCTGATAATATTTTGCAAGTAACGAGGTAACCGTGTCGTGCGTGGACTGACTTGGTGTTTTGCATTTGCCTTCTCTGTTTTTCACCACATGCATTTAATAAGCTGTTTAAACCAGTAACTTATTCACTTTCCTCTGCTAGCTGTCCAGGTCCCAACAGACAAGTAGGCCCTGTCCCCTAACACACAGGTCAGTAGAGCATGAACGCCACTGTGTCTTCAGGGCTATAGCGCTGGATAGAGGGGGTCTCCAGAGAAGGGAAGTAATTACCAACCATATTTTACTGGAGTAGAAAATGACTATTGGCCAGACAGGTCTTCAAAAGCAAAAACCAGTGAATAGTGCAGTTTTAAAGGAATAGTAGAGTACTTCACGAATGACAAACCAGACAAACCTCGGAGCAGCTATCTTAGACGATACTCTGCAGAGTTAGACCACAGTGATTTTGTAGGTCAAGTGGTTTTGTAAATAGAATCGTTCCACCCCCCGTCTCCCAGATCACTGCCTTAGATGGCAATGCACCAAACTGGAGGAGCACGGTCTCTCCCATTGACAGACTCGCATAGCTGGAATGATCTATAGCATGCTGCCGTGCCCCTTCTTCACATTACCCTGACTCTGCAACTGCAGCCCCCCGTCCTCCTCCAGCACGCAGTCAGCAATGTATTTCAGGGCTAGCAGAGCAGACACAAGAAAACTTTCCCTTCCAAGCTAGCTGGGTGATTTAGGATCTGGGAAACAGCGTGGGACTTTGGAACACTGTTTTATTGCAAGCCGTACAAACTGTGACTACGTAGCAAAGCCAATACAGTGCTAGAGTGTGTAACATTGAATCATTCACTGAATGGTATATTGTCTTCAGCAGGCTTGTAGCAGAAGGCTGATCCTCCTGTTCCGTGTTCTAATTCTCTCTCTACATTCTACAGTTCCGAATTAGGACTGGCAGGAAGGAAGGGACGCCACGCCAGCCAGGTGAGTTTCCACACGCTCTCTTCAGGGCTGATAAACGTAGGTGGAATAGAACAGGGCAGTGGTTGGATAATTGGCTAATGTCAGGTAATATTAAAAAAAAAAAAATAGTCAGACTACTAAACCAACAATGCTTTATTAAATCGATTAAAACAATCCATTCCAGCTGTTTCCATCCAGTACAATTCCCACTTCAGCAGGACCCCAGAATTACACGCACGTACTGTCACAGTAATTCTAGATAATTTGTTTTGAATTAGTAACAGGAAACCCACGGTCCAGATTTCTATTTGATTATTTCTAGGCTGTAGTTCTGCGAGAAGCAGGATCTGTCTGCCATTCGCTTTCACTGGGATTGCAAGTCCTCTCGTCCTGCAGTCAAACGACACAGTTCAGTCTGAATAAGAGACAGAGCAGCCTGTAGCTCCAGCAGCCTTTTTACTCTGTACCGTCGGAGAGCAGAAGAGCGATATCGACGTCCTGCAAAGTTGCTCAAAACGTCTTCTGTTTGTCGTTTCAGAAAGCTTGTGTACATAAGGCTGATGCTGCAGTGGGAGGGGATGCTTGTGGAACTGCTGGCCTGGTTACCTTGCAGCTGTTGTATTTAATGTATGGACTTCACTCATTGGAACGAGACTCCCTGTTACAACGTCCTCCTGGCTGTGTCCTGCAAGATCATCTCAATCTGTACCTAATAAAGTGATTGAAAAGGAAATTGCATTGCTGTGGTAAAATACTGTGCTACTTTTTATTTATTAAAATGTTTTTTTTTGGTTGCAAACCAGTTTTAAAGGTCTTTGTGTTAGCAGCAGTTTTCAGCGTATTGAATGAGGATCGTCACTCCTGTGTCGTCCCGTCAGTAATAATGAATAGAAGTGCAGCAGCAGGAGGTATGAACGCTTACTTCAGAACAGAGTGGTAAGAGAAACATCCACCTGTTACTGTTTCAGCTCTCAAACTCTGCACCCAGACAAGCTGCTGGACGTGGAATCATTTCTGCTGCGGAGCTTCACAATCCACAGCTTGACGAGGGACACAATATAAAAAACACGCGTTCCTCTGAAAGCCACACAGTTATTATATATATATGAGAAGTATTAACACTCGCAGAATGGGACCCTACCTCAGAGCCCTGCTGTGGAAGAGGGGTGTGTTTCACAATCCAGAAGTGTGCGACCTCACATACGAGGTTAGAGTGTCATGAGGAGACTGGCGTGCAGAGGGCTAGTTCACTAGCATGCTGTTCTGCTCTCCTAGGGGTGCTGGGTTCAAATCCAGTTCTTCCTTTATTTCCAAAGAGTTAATTTAGCTTATATTCAGTGTTTCCCACAGCTTTCCTGTAGCAATGCACAGTTATTTGATATCTCCCAGTGGATTGTGCTTATTTCAGCATTCACAGATTTAAATAGCCTCCCTACCGTCTCCAAACACACACTCATAAACAGAGAAAAAGAAAAACATGAAAATGTTTAATTTCACCAGCTGCGTTTGCCAAGCCACAGTTAAATTTGTTTTAAAGAGCATTTTACTTTACAAAAGTTATCTCCTCTGGGGAGCACGATGTGACGTGCCCAGAATCCCATTAGCGATTAACAGTGTGGAGTGCTCGAGCGCTCTGCCGTTACCCACACCCTGACACATTCTGATCATTGTTACTCAAAATGAGAGCCAAGGGCTCAGGAACAAGAGACTGCAGTCTGCAGCTGTGCACAAAGAAAAGCAAAGACAGTGCAGTGAACCTGCTCTGTATATTCTATACATGAACCTTACCTTGCAGTCTTCACGGCGCTCGGGAGTTCTTCCTCGGGCTTTTCCAGGGTGCTGCAGGGAACGGTCATCATGGGTTACTGTAATGAATCCACAATCCTGATCTGACCTCTATCTTTGTTAGCACTGGTAATGATGAAGTGTGTGTAACTGTGCTGGTGTATAAGGTATGTACACAAGGTTAAGAACACAAGACTGTCTATTATTAATGAGAAGAGAATGAGAAGTTACTGGCTGGGGTAACCTGTCCTCGGAATACACTGTCCTTTCTGGATCTGAATAGAAGTGCTGATAAGCAGGATTACCATTAATCTATTGTAGAATGTCATAAGGACACAAAGCTGGCGTTCGGAACGCAGTGGATAATGTCGCCGTGTCTGGAATGAACAGTAAGTGGTGTTCCACTACCCCCTGGAATGGGTTCACAAGCGACGCTGACCAGACCCCATGAACACAGCCTAAAGGATCAATTACAATACCATACTCTGCTGGCTGTTTCGGTCGATTTGCAAGGTTTGTTTCTTTTTCCTCATTATTTTTATTAAAATTGCAACGGTTTTCCACCTCGCCACTTGACGTATTGAGATCGTTTCTAGGATAAAAAGAAACAATCTAATTTTCGTAACGTTTGACAGGCGGTTTGTAACTGTGCTCAGCGATGGAAGGAGACACATGGTTCAAGATTCCGCATGAGCGAAGACCTTTCCACAACCCGTGTGTCCCCACAGTGAACCTGGGTGCAATCTGACAAAATATCCCTCTCGTCTATCCAACAAAACCAAGACGCGGGCCCTGCCCAAAACCAAGACGCCGGGGAGGGGGTTCAAAAGCTTTAGATCACAACACAGAACAGCTCTTTGCTACGCGGGAATATATTTGTGAACGTGTGTTTAAATCGCTCATCGTGCTGGTTTCTAATCTGCTGTCTCTGTTATAGAAAGTCTAAAATCTTTCTTTTTCAAAAGGATAGATAAGGAGAGATAATGTATTTTTAATGCAGACTTTTGCATTTAATCGAAAGGAAGCATCGGGCGTTCTTGCAGAAACTTGTCTGGTCGAGGCATTATTTTTGCAGGATGGTCTTTTTAACATTGATCACGTTTCACGATGCCTAACCACGTCCTTAAGTGGTTTTAAAAACAGATGCAAAAAAGAAACGACGACATTAAACAGAGCACAGGCTGGCCTGCAAGGGACCCGGCCCCCATAGAAAAAACAAGAGCGAGCAGAGAGGCTGGCAGTTCCAGCTCAAGAAGAAACAACTTCCACTGCCCGCCCTTTACAGAGCCCTGTGCTGTGGACTGCTTCTACACAGCAGCGCAGGCTCTTCACAGCCTCTTCGTAATCTCCTCTATTTGTTCTGCGCTGGAGGCTCCCTTTCCTCTCCTCGTGTTGCTCTATATTTACTCTAGAGGGGCAGGTGCGAGTGCCAGGAGACATCTGCTCCTGCAATGGAATGAAGCCACAGGCCTCGGGCTGCACAGGAATCTGGTTTGAGGCTCTGTTTCAACTGATCATGACGCACCGTGGGCAGGAGAGGGTCACTAAGAGCAGGTTTAATGAACAGTAATGCAAGGGCCAGCGGGCTGCGTAACTGGTAAAACCAAACAGATCGTCACCACCGCTAAGCAAGCATAATGTTTACAGCCAAGCATTTAAAGTGTGCAGAGCGTCTGGGGAGAGCGATCATCCCATTCCAGTGACTGAACTGCACTGTGGTTATCACTGACACACAGCAGGGGCTCGCAAAGGGCTTGCGAGAAAGATCCACCAGCATCGGGCATTTAGATCCAGGCTTTAACAAAATGACTGTGCTCATTTTAAAATGTGCTTTATTATTATTCATTTAGCTGTAAATCGGACACAAGTATTTCTATCACAGCATTCAAATGAAAGGCAAAAAAAAAAAAAAAAAAAACAGCACAATCCAGTCGTTTCACATTTAAATATGCAAAAGCGACGGGTGAACTTTTAAAAGAATGTTTTAAAAATCCGAGTTTTGTAAAAAAAAAAGCACAAGAAACCTCACGGTAACCTGGAAAAGATTTACAGCAAACTGTCAACCAACGCAGTCCAATCTATTCCATTCACGTCCTTTGTATTTGTAATGCAGGCAGAAACCTGCTCTCAAAAGCTCTGAAATGCAGGGATTGGCGTGGGTGGTGCAGGTCAGGTTACACACTCCTGTGTAGAGTATGCAGTGGTTGTGTTTTCTGTGCAAGTAAAGCTCACCATTTCAGAAGACATTATATGAACGTTCAGTGGAAGACAGTTGTGCTGCAGAAGAGAGCACAGTTTTAGTGTCGTTCTTTGCCTGCTTTAGCTATGCAAGGAATGTGGACTACATTTATCTCATGTAGATAAAAACATGACAACAGCCACTGCAAATATCTGAAACATGTCCTTTTCCAAAGAAGACTAATCCAGAACAACGCAGTGGAATTGAAAACGGTCCCCGAGAAGAGAATTTAAAATAAGCAGTGACTGAAAGACCTCAGTGAAAGGGAGTGCGTTTAGTTCTAAAGGGAATAACAAAACATCAGCGCGACCTGCATTCACAGTATGTGGGCAAAACCTTCTTATGCAAGGTTTTGTCAAGTCTAGGCAAGTGGATTACTAATCCAATCACAGGTTAACCTTCTGCCCAAAATGTACCTTAGGGATAAAACGACTGGGCCCTCCCCCTCCCAGGAAGGGAATCACAAAAAACAGGAATTCAAAGCTGCAGTGTCCCACAGTCATGTTCAATATCCTAGGATCCTCCTGCCACCTTCTTCCAGAACTCAGTCTTCAGCGCACTTCATAAGGCAAGCAGAATTGATTTCGATTTTTTTTTTTTTAAACAGTTGGGGGGCACTAAAGCTTTAAGTTGCATCTTTGCAATGCTGAAAATCAAGGCGAGTTTGCCGAGGTGCTTGCCGGTTCTCCCTGCGCTCTGCCCTGCTCCACTGGCTGTGTTTGTGAGCGTTTCTGCAGCTTCTCCTGCAGCCCCGTGACAGCCAGCCTCATCTGGTCCTCGGCCCCCTGCAGAGTCTTCACCTGCGTGGAGTAGAAGATGTACAGCAGGGCTGTGAGCAGCAGTGTGGTGAAGGACAGCGCCCCCAGCAGGTAGAAGGAGGCGCGGGGGAAGGCGTGCTCCGTGCTGTGTGCCAGCCAGGGCACCAGCGCGATAGCCAGCTCCACCAGCAGCAGGGCCAGCCCCATCATCCCCATGCGGGCCACGGTGCCGCGCATCCTCTCAGCGTGGTGCAGACCCACCTTCACCTCCGTGCGAGCCTCATTCACAATGTCCACCAGCCCAGGATCTGGCTCTGACAGCGGGGAGAGAAGAGGCGTGACAGGGGGCTGCACTGACAAGCACAGCGTGTGTTTACAGAGCCCTGTGTCTTCAGAGCTGATCTGATCTATTTGCAAGATATAACAGAAAACTACCCAGCTCTGATTTGGTCTTTCAATCCATGAATATCATTCTAGATGACAAATTCCAATGTTGTTGTGAAGTAATGCAATTCTTTAAACACACACAGACTGCACCCCGTCTGAAGCGAGCGGAATGGAAGCGGTACCTGCAGAGCAGCGCTGGGGCCGGGGCCCGCCCCCCTCCTCACTCTGCAGCAGCAGCACGGCGCTCAGGGCCTCGTGGTCCGAGTATGGGAAGGGTTTCCCCGGCACAGAGCCCGTGGTGGTGGAGAGAGACTCACACTTCACAGAGACCCTCGACAAGCCCTGCTGGGACATACAAGATAGAAAACAACATGAGCACAGAGACAGAGTCCTACACACTGGAGCAGCCTGCTCTCTGCACAGAGACAGAGACAGAGTCCAACACACTGGAGCAGCCTGCTCTCTGCACAGAGACAGAGACAGAGTCCTACACACTGGAGCAGCCTGCTCTCTGCACAGAGACAGAGTCCTACACACAGCAGCAGCCTGCTCTCTGCACAGAGACAGAGACAGAGTCCTACACACGGCAGCAGCCTGCTCTCTGCACAGAGACAGAGACAGAGTCCTACACACTGGAGCAGCCTGCTCTCTGCACAGAGACAGAGTCCTACACACTGCAGCAGCCTGCTCTCTGCACAGAGACAGAGTCCTACACACTGGAGCAGCCTGCTCTCTGCAAAGAGACAGAGCACAGAGACAGAGTCCTACACACTGCAGCAGCCTGCTCTCTGCACAGAGACAGAGACAGAGTCCTACGCACTGGCAGACAGAGACAGAGTCCTACGCACTGGAGCAGCCTGCTCTCTGCACCAGCACAGCCTGCTATCTGAGGATCACTTGTAATAATTGCATGTGGAGCACATATTCCAAGAGTTCCTGGCATTCAGAAGCACACAAGCAGTACAACTAGCCAGTGCATCGCAGCACAGCGACCGCGGACACTCCAGCAGCGCTGGGTATGAAACCCACCTTGAAGAGAATGTAGTCGATTCGTATTCCATTCTCGAAGGGCTCCAGCTCTTTCTTATTGATGAAAGGGTTCTCTGCGATGAGAGTGATGCCGTCCTCACAACCCTGTGCAAGACAGAAGCAGCACAGCGACTCTGTATGAAGCGGAGCGATGAAGGCCGGACTGGCTGGCTGTGCCCTACACTAGCTGAACCGTGAGCAGGAAACCTAGTCCTCGGATGTTTACAGCGCTCACCTCAAACTTCTCTGCCTCAGCGTAGGAATCCCGAAGCCCCGTGTATGAGAGCAGGAGCCGGTTCCCGAGGTCTCGAGGATGCATGTTCAGATCTCCTCCCAGGATCACCAGGTCTGCACAGCCGGAGGTGTGCCTGCAGACAGAGAGGAACTCTCGTTCCACAGCCAGCACTACACAGGCAGCCACACAGTATAGCGGGGCAAAATACAAAATGCATTGCATTAAATAGGTTTCAAACACACAGCCATGCTCAGAGACAGGCTGTCCTTACCGAACGAAGTGCTGCAGCTCCCAGGCCTGCACCACTCTGTGTGGGAGATAGGAATCCTTCTCCCTGCAGTACTCCGCATGCAGCTAGAAGAGAAGCAGCAGTTCTGTGTTTGAGACACACCTCTTTCTACAGGAACAGTGCCGAATCCCCACGCAGGCACAGTGAGAGCAAGGGAACGTGTTTCTATAGGAATGGTGACGAATCCCCACGCAGGCGCAGTCCCCACGCAGGCGCGGCGAGAGCGAGGGAACGTGTTTCTCGGTGCCGAATCCCCACGCAGGCGCAGAGCGAGGGAACGTGTTTCTACAGGAATGGTGCCGAATCCCCACGCAGGCGCAGTGAGAGCGAGGGAATGTTTCTATAGGAATGGTGACGAATCCCCACGCAGGCGCAGCGAGAGCGAGGGAATGTTTCTATAGGAATGGTGCAATGCAAAGGGAATGGGTTGAAGAGGCTTGTGATAAGGTGTCGTTGAGGTTATTATTCTGTGTATGCACACTAACACACTTGAGGCTTTTAACAGTAGCTCTGCAATCCAGCACAATTCTGTGGTCCTGAGCGACGCTGGATTGGACAGGTTTTACTGGCAGTAGTTGTAATGTCTGGGGATAGTTCTTTTCTATATTAGAGAAGGTGAAATCCCTCCCAGCCCGACTGCTCTTATGAAAGCCCTCAGTCCCAAACGCTTCACTCACATGGGTGACGTAAGCATGGACCGCGAGGCCACAGATATCCACGATGACCATTCCCACAGCCTTTCCTCCAAACCAGTCGCCATGGTGAGCCTGGGAAACACAACACAAGTCACGAAAAGAGAATAAGCTCTTGCACATGACTCACGCATGTGTTTATAACACACACACACACACACGTTGCTAAGCAACTCGAAGGAATCTTGTACAGCTCTTAATGCAGCTGCTTAAACCAGCCTTTATGTACAAAAAATATAAGTTTGAGGTTTTAAAAATGGGCAATTTGACCTGAAAAGACTGTAGTTCAAACAGTTTGGATTAAAGCACAGAGTTTTTGAATCTGTAACCCACGAACATTTGACTTGCGGTACAATCTCCTTCTGATTTGACACTGAAGCGCCTTCATCTCCACTCTGCTATGCTGTCCTCGTCTCTCTTAATAACTCTGATAATGCACATTAGCAGCACTGTGCTGTCCTTGTCTCTCTTAATAACTCTGATAACGCACATTAGCAGCACTGTGCTGTCCTCGTCTCTGTTAATAACTCTGATAACGCACATTAGCAGCACTGTGCTGTCCTCGTCTCTCTTAATAACTCTGACAACGCACATTAGCAGCACTGCGCTGTCCTCGTCTCTGTTAATAACTCTGATAATGCACATTAGCAGCACTATGCTGTCCTCGTCTCTCTTAATAACTCTGATAATGCACATTAGCAGCACTGTGCTGTCCTCGTCTCTCAATAACTCTGATAAGGCACATTAGCAGCACTGTGCTGTCCTCGTCTCTCTTAATAACTCTGATCGCAGTGAATCTTTAAATCTGCTCCCCGTTTAACCCTGCTCTAAAGGAAGGCAGCTAGGGGTGCAAGCGTGCCACAGTTTGAAATGCGCGTCCCCTTCAAGTGACGAGACGCCGTGTCACAGCAGCACTCACCATGTACGGGTATCCATTGATAGAATAGCGGTAGAGGAACGTGTCGAGGATTTTATGTTTGGAAAACACAGCCAGGCCACTTCCGATCACCCCACTGAAAACAAACAGACAGAAAGAACGCGTTACACCTTCGACAGGAGCAGCAGCACCCACAGGGAGAGCCAGCTCGGGGTTCCCAACGCAGCTCTGAGCAGTAACTGGGTTTAACACACAGACAGTGCCACCTGGTGGAGAAGCGCACAATTACATTCCGCAGGGTTGATTCACAGCATTGTATTGTGCCACCTACATAATGTGCAGAACACAAGCAGCTGAGGAAACAATAATACTTCAGAGGGGTGGAGAGTAACATCTTCCTTACTGAAGCACGCACAGCTCCGCCAGACATCTTCCTTGAGGAATCTGGTCCTGTTACAGCAAGAGATTATACACAATTTTTTTTTTTTCCTGACGCTGAATATCTTTGTCAGATCCTACAGAACATATTTTGACTGTGGATTGACATTTACATGTAAAAGTGTGTGTGTGTGTGTGTCTACTGCCACCTAGTGGAATATCTTAAGGGGTTTGACGCCCTTCTCCACTGGCTAGGTTTCACTTCCTTTTGCCCTTTATTAAGACAAAGGCATAATGACTTCACATTACGTCTTCACTATTAAATATGCCGGCGCCCCCCTCGCGTTCACCTTCCCATTACTCTTCCACTTTGATCACAGCAAATGGCTGAAGCGCCTGCCTTGTGACGCATTACCTTTTGAAGTAGTGAGTGTAAGGGTGGCTGTGTGCGAGCGTCTTCTTCAGGAACAAATAATCCTTTTCACTCCACACCTGAGAACAAACAAAACACAGAAACGGGAGAGGCGTTCACCTGAGAACCCAAACCCTGTGTTACTGTATTTCAAGAAAACAAGATGGGCTTTCCAGTGCCGAGGGCCTTTAATGGGAAGCATAGAAAACACTGCGAGGAGATAGACAGAGAGAGAGATAGAGAGGACACATAGATACAGAGATAGAGAGATTAGACAGATAGAGAGGAGAGATAGATGGATAGACAGAAGACAGAAATACAGAGATAGACAGATTTGCCAATGTTACTGTTTATACATGCAATGAAAAGAAATACTATTAAAAATCAAATGCACATTTTAATATGTGCCTCATATAGAATATGTGAGCTCTACACAGTGAATGCAATACGTGTTATAGAAGTTGTACTGAATTATTTTGTTAGCTATTAAGTGGCTTCTCATTTCTGTACAGTAAAGGCAAGACAAAGCACAGAACTCATTGAAGGCAGGAGATCAGACATGTGACAGGACTACATTCTCACAGCCCCACCTCCTGCAGAAGCGCAAGGTCGTGCCCCTCCTCCTTCAATAACTGACCAATCATCTCATAGCGCTGGGAGCAGTGCTGGCTGAGGTAGCGGATCCCCCTGGAACAGAGAGCAGTGGGATCACAGCCAAGCGTGAAGCTGAAAGAAAAGTTACACAGCCAAGACGACCCACAAAGAGAGCCCTTGAGCAGCTCTCTCAGTTAGAGGGGCCGGGAATGAGGGGAGCGCTCTGGCTGCCAGGAGTGGCTTTCATGGAAGGGCTCTGGGATCACAATCGCCTAATTAACACTAACAAAACAGAGGAGACGAGAGAGAGGGAGAGAAGACGCAGCAGAAAGCTTCAATCAGCTGACTGAGAGGAAATGAAATCGCATCCGTCTCCTGACTCTGCGCTAGTGCTGAGCGGTGCACTTCTGCAAAGTGTGACAGGCTGGCTGTGTGGAAAGGGCAAACCGCATTGCCTTGCAGTTCCCTTTTGTTCCCGAGTCAGCTTTTCAAAACTCAAAAGCCTGAGTTTTAACTGAACTCCCAGTAAACTGCGCAGTGGGGCTCTGTTATTACTGACTCAGTGAGCACTAGGTGTTGCCACACACAGGCTTTAGGGGTAGAATGAGCAGCGTGTTACTTTGCACTGGTAGCAATAATGAGGCTGTCGCTGCTGCACTCCCACGATGCCCCTATGAAACATACAGGGAGAACACAGCCTTCTGATTGGGTAAAGATCACAGACAGTTATACAGTGCACCTCCTTCATTGGCTGGGACTTCCACAGAATCAGTCATTTCGAGGTTGGCTGTGTTGTGCTGTGCATCAATGGGAGCCTTTGTGACGGTGGATCCAGGATAACAGGGCACACGAAGCGTGCTAGGAGGCGAGAGTGAGCCCTCTGCTGTGTGTCTCATTAACAAACTACAGGACGCGTGCTTCGGTCTCTCCCTGACTTGATGAAGGTGCCGGTCAGTTAGGTGATGCTTCTGCTCCGAGTTGAGCAGCCACTGAATCAGCCAGTCTGCTTGCTGACTGGCTGGTGTTGCCACAATGTCAATGGAGACTTGCCCATGTTTGTTTTTCCAAGCTTGTATCATATATATCGTTTTGTCATGTACTCTGGAATGCATTCATACACATTCAGCAAATACCAAGGCAATATTTTAGGTCCAGATATGCACATATATATTTACAGTATCACCCAAGGTGCAAAGAACAACTCTCACCAATTCTCACACAAAGCCATAAACCTGATACAGCCTGCAGGAGACCTCCGGACTTACCAGCAGTTGAGTGAGAACACTCGCAGTTTTACAGCAGGGGTGGTTGCCATGGCTACAGTGGAGTGTTAACGCCTTCAGCTCCACGCAGTTCTCCCTGCTGAAGTGAAATGAAGGATGTGTTTAATTGAGACAGTGCCCCTTTCATCTCTCCAACTGCCGAAGTTACGTGGTCGCGCAGCTGGAAACACATCTGGTACAGAACCAGGCCGCTCTCAGTTACAGCACGAATCGTTTCTCTTGCACTGCCCTAAACTCTCCTAGACTAACCAGCATGTTGAAAATCCAACAGGACCTGCAGAGCACCGACCAGGCGCAAATCAAAACTCCTGGAACACTTCCACCTGCACTTCTCGCTATCACAGCGCACTGCCGCTTCATCCAAAGGGATTTCCAACTTCAAATTAACTCGAGCAGTGCATTAAAATGACAAACTACGCTATTTAAGCTCTGTAAATGCTATTTGAAAGTATTGCATTTTCATCAGTGCAAGTCACGCTTCCCAGCGTTCCAGAGTGAAGCTGGCACGGCTTGCTGTGACGTCTCAGATGAGTGCACGGAATATGCGTCCGGTGAGCTGGGACTGCAAACTCCCCGGGACAAGCGGACACCGCAAACTCCCCGGGACAAGCGGACACCACGACCGCAGCGCTAGATCGGCGATGTGTCCCTTTCCCAGGGGAGCCACTTGATACCCTGCTGCAGATAGTGCGGTCTTTATGAAAACATCCCGTAGCACACGACGCGGCCGGTATAATAATTCAGCATGCACCGCTACTCCAGCCTTGCATAACTTACCAACATGCATTTAAAATGCGGATTGAATTACAAATTCTAATACCCGAGCCGTGACAGCGAAGCAACATACTTCCCAGTCCAGCCTTATTATTATAAACCGAACCCATTATATACATTATGAATACAATTACGCTTTTTTTTTTTTTTTAATTTTATTTTCATTATCAACTTTTGCTGTAAACGGTACCTTTTTTTTTTTTTTTTTTTGTTCACCGAATCTGGCGCTGCACCGCTGGTTAGTCCGCTGTCGGGTGGCGAGTCTCCGTGGCCAGTTTAATTAAATCCCCTTGGTCATCTGTAAACTGGCCTCCACACTAGAAACCGAACCATGCCATCTATCCTGCAGTCTGTGAAGTGTAGAAGTGAACCCAAACCAGAGCGCTCGGCATTACCAGCACCGCACCGCCTCTTCGACCAGCACCCATCAACTGCGAGATTGCTTATAACGCAATAAAAAAAGACCGCAAGCGCGTCGCAAAGCATGTTGGGTGATGTAGTCTTTAGTAATTTTAACGCTCTGGTGCCCCTTGTCACGCCGGACACGTCTTTTACGTGAGATTCATGGTCCCTGGCCACACATCCACACTAAAATAAAACTATTTTTACACGTGGGGGCAACACCGTCTCTATCCCTCGAGGCTGCTTTGAAAACAACCGGACAACCCGCCCCGCCCGGCTAGACACGGATTAACTGTGCTAGACCCGTAACACAATGCTCGAGGCTCCGTTTCCAGCAGGACCGTCCAGGCGGTAGTGTGTAAAAAGCGCATGCGTGCCAGAGGCCCATCGGTTAATAGAGGGTATCCTATCCAACCGGATCCGATAAGGCAGGCTCTGCTGCACAGCGTTCAGGGACAGGGAGCGCCCAACAGAGAGACAATCAATTGCACGTTCCCATCAGAGAGTTTAGACCGGTAGGCAATGATAGAGTTCTGATAAATTGGGGAGTGGGGTACAGGCAGGGTTTCAAGGAGAAATCTAAGACACAGGACAGCAGCCAGGCTGTCCCACCCCCACACTGTTCCTGTCTGTTGATTTGGTGAGGTGACCCAGGCTGCAGCAGGGGTGGATGGTGTCCCGGTTGGTTTGGTTGATCCTCTGCTAGACAGGCTCTAGTCTAGGAGGCTTTCCAGTTGCTTGCACCCATTACAGAAAAGGTTTGTCAGTTGGATCAATGATGGGCAACAATCATGCTTAGCTACTGTCTGCAAGAATCTGCATGACTAGCACCCCGCCCGTGCAGTCTGCTGATGTGTGTGCTGTTGTCTGTTCAGCCCCTCGCTGTCCACTAAGAACCCTGTGCATGCACATCTAGCAGCATCACACATGCTGCTGGAGCCCGGTGGCAGTCACTCTTTGAAGAGCACGCTGCAGACTCCCCATGTCAGACAGCAGGTGGGATTTCCTCCAGGTTACACGGCTTCTGATACAAAGTGTTGAAAGTGTGGCAGCAACTCACACCCCAAGTGAACTGGGAAAAAAGAGAGACCCGATCAACAGATATATTTACTGCGTCCGAGAACAACAATGGCTCTGTAGGCACCATGCTTTTTTATTGGAAGGTTATACACAATACACTGATTATATAATCCAACCCCTCACGCTCCAGGCAACACAATATACAAGAATGCAACACATTAGTAGGAACCAAGGACAGACTGCACCACCACATACCCCCCCCCCCTCCCCCCGTCAGTGTAACAATACACATCCTAAACATCGCTCACTACCACCTCACTCACTCACTCACACACACACACACACACACACACACACACACCTTGCTCAGGGGCATGCCTGTTTGAAAAGCTTAGAGAAAGCCAGCCAGGCATCACTGGGGATCGGTGAAACCTGTTTCACAGACACTGGCCATCCTCCATCTGGGGCTGCTTGTAGTGTATTCCAGCGTCACGCCCTCTACTGGACCCTCCAGGCAGTACATTCACAAGTGTGAGCGCAGCTGTTCTGTTTACTTGTTTACGGTTACAAGCTGCTGAAACGGAAGACCCCCTGCCCCCCCCCAGCCCTATTGTTTCCTGTCGTGGAGCAGCACAGAGCTGATGGTGTTTGTAGAGAGGCATGTATAAACGGCGAGTTGACTCAGGAGTAGTTCTGAGCTGTCGTTTTTATTTGCTACTTGACAGCACAGCGAGCTGGGAAGGGGGGGCCGTCACCGAGTCAAACTGCAGCCCGGGAGACTGCGCTTGTATCCAGGTAAAAACAGCACCCCCTAGTGACCAGGGCTACTGTAGTAGGAAGTGCTATACAGTACAATAAACTCAGTTTGGCAATATCTTTCTTAAACCAAGATACACATTTGACAAACCTGCTTCAACTGTGTTTATGCGAGATATAAAAGTGATGCTGAATGAAGTTTCAGCAAGTATCTATCCCTACCTGCTTTTGTTTGAAAAGAATTAATAATACAGAGTGGCACAAAAGCAATCCAGACATTTACCCCAAAGCACTCGGAGAATTTAACCACGTTCACAATCAGTTTTCAAAATCTCTAAATGTTGGTTTAAAAAAAAAAAAGGAACTAAAAAAAAGTTAGCGTTTTATCCTTACTAGAATATATTTAAACACAATCATCCAAATAATTCAGGTATTTACCCCCTTGCCAAAAATCCCCAACAGTCAGATGACGCTTCTTTGGCGCTCACACCCCCCTCGTGGCAGATCTACGACACACAACAGGATCTGTGCTGCTCGGACTTACAGCTCTGATATCACGGCACAGAAAACATACACAGAGTCCCCCAGACTTCCCATGTTACACATCCCCTCCCTTCACTCCGCAGCCTCTCCTAAAGCAACCGTTCTCTTTGGGTAAAGACAGTTTGTTTAACACGTTTCAGCTGCACTGGTTATAAAAGGCACTGTACCCTCTTTCAAGATGTGGTAGGAATTTTTTTTTTTTTTTTTTTTTTTTAGTGTCACAAAATGTTCAAAAAGCAAGCAGAAGATGATGCCATTTTAAAAAGACAGCTCCTGTAGTTAAATGTTTTAGATTTAAAAAAAAAAAAAAATATCATACAAAATAAAATCCAAAACCTCAAAGTTGAGTTTAGAGATTAAAAGGTCACAGTTCTAGATTCGAGATCCCCACTTCCTGGTATGTAGCTACTCCAGTGTTCTTTGTGGGGGTTCCACATGCGTTCTGAAACACTGTGCAGAGAAGCAAGCCGGTGAAAGAAAGAGGATTTCGTAATACACTGACCAACGGGGTGCAGGACTAACTGACCTGGGTGCCTGACAGTCACTGTGTCGACAATGTGGCACAAACATACACTGGACACTTCACATTAGATATTTGAAAAGAAAACAAAACACAAAACAGAAATACATTAGTAAAGACCAGTGTGCTGTGTCTCTTTTTCAGTGCCAAGGGCTTTCCACTAGAGGTCAGTACAGCCTAGGGAAATGAAGAAGGGACACGAGACATGGGCTAGCCCACTGCAGAGCCCCGTTTAGTCAGCGATATTAACAGGAGTGCAGCTTATTATTAACCAAGCTATTAAGAGGACCTTCGCTGTGCAGCTCCCTTCGTTTGCATCACAAATGTCTTTTCCACTTGATACAGAACCATTCAAGCAGGCTCTGTGCGCCTGTGCTCAAGACCAGAATCCTTTTGGGTTTCTCATGCTTAAAACAGACCCATCTGCACATCGTCCCAGTGCTGTCAGCACAGCTGGTTTTCTTTTTACTGAAATGTTTGCAGGAGGAGTGCGTTATCTGTATGTATATGAAATGAAAGATCTCCACAGCCAAAGCATATGGAGCCCCTGGTGAAGACAGAGCTGGGGCAGACGGGCAGAGACGCCCCATGTCAATATTTTAAAAGGAAACCTAATTAAGGCTACCAGCATTCTTCAATATAAAAGCTAATGCAAAGGTTTACTTCTAGTAAACCTCATGGGACATCACCGAGTTTCAATTTCAAACTGAAGGGAAAAGCAAGTCAGATTTGTATTGCTGCCCCTGTGTGGTCCTTCAACTGACTCTTTAAAAGAAAGCTGTCTTCTCATTTTGCCTGATTGGAGAGGTACGGCTGCTGCAGATAAACCAGAGCTTTGAGTCACTTTTCTCTTTGTCTTTTCTCACACATTATTCCTCTGTACCTTCTTATTTTCCCTCAACACAGAAACTAATATTAACATCATCCCTGAAAAAAAAAAAAAAATTTAAGGAACATTACTGATGCAACCGGTTTAAATACAAAAAAAGAAAAAAAAAAGATTTGCCCTTACACAAAACAGTGCATAGTTCTTTTTTTTTTTTTTAAACTTCATACATTTCCTATTTTACAAAACTGATACTGAAGTACAAAATACCCACTGTGCTATAAAATAGTTTTTTTGTTTTGGTTTTACAAATCTTTTTTTTTTAGGCAGCGTGGTGGCCAGCTCCCCCGCAGGACCCCTAGTCCTTGACGAGCCTGTAGACGTGGTACTGCGCCCCGTGTTCGCTCGTGGACACCTCGAACACGAAGGCTATACACAGCAGGGTCTCCTGACTGTCCCTGTTTGTAACGACCTGGGGGAGGAGGAGAGGAAAGCACAGGATCACTCACACTGAAACACCACCCAAACAGCAGCTTGGCTATTTCATTCAACATTAAAACCATCTCTCTCTGCCGCAAGCCGTTCGGACTGCAGACAGCTGGGTAGCGGTGTAAATCTATTCATTCCTCTTTCACACTCGCTCGGCCAATCAGATATGTCTTTAATCCAAGTACAACTCAAGCACGCTCTCCAAGTACATCTGGTACCCCGAGTGTAACCATTAACTGCTTCCCCCCTGCAACAAAGAAATCCGTGTTCAATACCATGAAGAAGAACACAGGGACAGGCTAACGGTTACACTCTGCTGTAGCTGCTGTACTTGGAGTGAAGGCGTGAGATATGCTGAGGCCACAGAGTTTTCACTGGAATAAGAATCCATGCAACAGGAACACATGAATCAGAAAGCAAGGCTAACGTCTGATTCATGTCACAGCAGCACCAGGCTGGTGTTGAAATGAGAGCAGCATTTCCAAAGGCTTACCTGTAAAATGGTGAAGTTCTCCAGCACGCTGTTCATCATGTACTTCTCGGGGAGGTGCTTCAGCTTGTGGATGAAGTTGATCATGTATTCACACATGGGAGAGCGGTGGATTCTGTACACAAAGCGTCCTCCTTCCATTCGAGCATACTCTGTCTGCGAGGGGAGGGAAACGCACACAGGTCAGCAGGACACAGTCGTCTGCGCAATCTCACAGTCTGTTCTGATACAGCATATTAACTGGAGAAGCTTTACAGTTGAAGCTCACAGCCTTGCTGGCGTACGCAAATAAAAGCTCTTCTGCTCCAGCCATGCTGACTCGCTGGCATGTCTGGAACACACACACACACACAGAGGCAGCCTCAGGGTGGTTGATACGGTGGGGGGGAGCAGTGCCAGGAGCCTCACCTCCACCTTCTCCACGACCTGCTTGCCGAAGGAGCACACTTTGGTGGAGACGGTGATGGTCATGTTGTCGGCGCTGCTGTACTGACTGCTGACCCCGTAGAAGGATCCGGGCCCATCCTGCATGCTGCTGTTCAAATCCGCCTGCAAAGAGCGAGCGGAACCGTCAGACACAGCATAGTATACAGAGTCCAGAGCCCAGAGCACACAGCACTGGACTGAAATGCAGCACGCAGCACACAGCCCAGAGTACAATGCACACTCTGAACTCACCCAGAACTTGACAAGGAAGAAAGCGTTCTGCGGGCCCTTCTCGTATAGCTCCTTGAGACCCCCCTTCTTCTCTGGGAACTTGTCGTAGATCTGCCGGATGTCCACGGCCTCCAGCAGCGGGTCACTGTAGGATGTGTTCGTCTGGCCGATGTGCACAAACAGGTGCTTACTGTACTGTAGTGCAGGACAGAACACAGAGCTGGGGTCAGGTTACTGCTGCAACAAATCCCACTGCCCTGCCTGTACCAAACCTCTCTGATAGAACGATCAGCGTGTGAGACACCAGACCGCTGTGAAAGCACTCCTGAGACAAAGCTGTCAATTAGGCAAAAACGTGGTGAAATCAGACCTGCTGGGTTCTAACTACTGACAAGCCCCTAAATGCTGTTCCGGAACTGTTAATACACCAGCTCTGGTACTGAAAAGCCAGCAATTCATTTGATCACAGCTGCTGTTCATTTGTATACTTTGTGATTTCTTTCAGAAGCTGGTGCCAGAGCCCCAGTCTCATCCTGGCGTTTCAGTCCTCACACTTTGCCTGCTGCCTCCCTCAACCTCGTTAATGTCTTGTGAGTTCGTTCTTTCTCTGGAGCCCAGTGGCAGTACCCGTGTGTGCAGACTGACGGACTGCCGGCCCCTATCCTTAGATCTCAGAGTGTGTTTCGGTGGGGGGGGGGAGAGTTGGTTTAGGTACCGTGTCGGGGTCTCGCTGCACCTCCATGAAGGCCGAGTACTCCAGCATGCGTAGTTTCGTGGAGGCGATGGTGCGGTCCTGCCACACTGGGACTGCCGTGGCTGCGGGGGGCAGGGGTGTAGCCATGGGCTCGTAACCTACTGAAAGACAGGAGACTTCAAAAAGAAATACCAGCTGCGCCCTGCAAACCACAGCAAACAGGGTCACCCACAACAGCAGGTCTACTCCGGACTCTGCAAACATTAGAGGCTGGTACTCACCAGATATAGGAGGGGGGACTGGGCCCTGAAGGGAGTACCCTGGCTGTGCAAACGGTTTGATGCTGAAAGAAAGAGAGAACACGGTTTTAATAAACTGCTGAAGGACTGCAGATCGCTGGGTAGCCCTGCGACTGTACTGTCCATTCGACTGATGAGCATTGAAATATTTGCCAAAAGCAGAGAGACGCAGACAGAAAGCAGCCTCGGTTCTTTTATTACGAGGAAGGAGGGTTCTTTCTACAGTTCATGTAAGGTGCATCCTTCATTCTCTCCAGAACGGTGGTAAATGTTTTAGAAGTGGAATGGTCATGCTCAGTGAGTTGGTAAGCTCAAACAGCATTGACTGCGCTATCGGTAAACCATTGCACTGTGCTTCCTCCTGTTAGCAGCAGTTACTCGCGTCCTTCCAAGCGCTTTAAACCCAAACAGAAAGACAGCAGATGTGTGTACTCACTCCTGAGAAGGGCCGGGCTGGCCTGGGATTGGCCCCGTCCAAAACTGCTGGGGAAAAAAAAAAAAGAACATTGTTCAATAAAACCGCTCGCCCCGACCGGGTCTTATTTAACTGAGCCACCCCCTCGTTCCCTCTTCACAGGGCTCCTCCTTTCTGTTAACCACGTGCCTCCTCTTGTAGCTATCCCATCGTTTACAGCTGGTCCCTTCACTTTAACGTGTCCTTTTTTTTGCACATGTGAGGTTTTAGTTTTGACAGACAGTAATGAATGCATGGGGTTCAGTTGTAATGCAGTCAAGCTTGGCTGCTGTGCACTATAGCAGTAATGCTGTATGGGTTACCAGCTTCATCAAAAAAGAGAGAGAAGAGAGAGGTATGGAATCTCTCTTTTCAACAGGCTAGCTAAACATTCTTCTCGTCGGTAACTGCTGCCAGCTTTCCAGCTCAACGTTAGGTAAAGTGTACTGAGGGTTACTGCAGTTAGCTAAGGAGTGAATACAGACAGTGACATACTAAGAGAACACATGGATAAGATCACATTCCAGCATCACCTGTGAAGCAGACTTAAAATCAAGCCACGTGACTTCCGGCTTTTTCATTGTGACTTGTAATGAAAACTCGCATCTACTGGACAGAAAACACTAAACAAAAGACGCAATTGGCCCAAATGTATTTATCCACCAAAATCAACCAATCAATATTTTGCACCAACGAAAGCAACCAATCCTGTACCTGCAACTGTCAAGTCAGCCAATCACAGCCTGTCGGCTCAACTGGAGCGCAGCCTCTTTCAACAACAACAAAGCGAGACACGCACAGTTCAGTAACATTGCTCCATTCAGATATCTGACCAGACAAACCACAAGCAACTCTGACAAGTACAAGGTTATCTGTTTAATAAACTGTTGTTTCCTTCTAATTATGTATGTGATCCCTTTGAATATTCCGAAATCTTTTCTCAGCGGAAGGGTGCTTGACGAATCATTACAGGTTCAAGATAGATGTAGGTTTTAAAGTGATGAGAAAACGTGTTATGTAAGAGCGATCGTGCCCTCTTGAGGAAGGCTCTCAGAGGTTAATCAGATGCTCTGTTATAGCAGAGCAACATTTATTAAATGGCATGCCTTTTATTGGCTCCCAAATACATATGCAGCTGTACACTTTTAAAAGGGGAGTTTCTAATTCTCTATACACATTGTATGCCGCGTCAAGAGGATAGGGGATTCTTAGTTATTGTGATTCGACTGCTTTTCCACTGATGAAATCTGGCTTTTCTTGCTTTAAGTGAAAGCGTAACCCAGAAAACTGGTTCCCAGGCCACTCAAACTTCAAATCAGGACTGAAATGAACAGAAACATGGCATTCGTACTGGGACCCAGAAACACGTCCCTCCCTCCCTCCCTCCCCTCTGCAGACCTCGGAGGCCGGAGTCTCTGCCCCGTGCTGCCCTGAGCTCTGCCCGAACGGAGATGTGCTCACCCTGGCCGGCGGAGGGTAGGGGGGCTGGGGTAGAGGGGGGAGCCCCAGTTTGTTCTGCATCACGCTCGCAGACACGATCTGTGCCGACGACATAGCAGCCATGTTCTGCAGGGCCTTGTCTTTCGAAGCCTGATCCTTTAAACAGAGAAAAGGGAAGACATTTCAAGATTGAGATTTCAAGAGCACAGACGTTCAAGAAAGAGAAACAAACACACAGGCTTACCAAACGATATTCAGACTAGCGGCCCTCTGCTAGTGCGAGCGCTGGGAACCTGCGACAGGGGGCTGCTTTAAAGACCCAAACAGAGACTGATAGAGTCGCTCTTTAACTCAAAATGAAAGCTCTGCCCCAGGGTGATATTGGTACACTTGTAGCACACACAGCTAGAGCTGTAGACGTGGGGTCTGCATTTCGTTTGTTAAGCCTGATTGCTGCTTCCCTCTAACCCTTCTCTGTTGCTTTTTGTCCCCCCCCCCCAGCGTTATCTAACAGCTGTTTTATTTCTCAGTGTGACCCGGCACTTTCCATTCCAAGGTGAGTTCACCACAGCGCTCTGTGCTCAGAGCCTCTGTAATTGAGACCTACTTTCACACAAACAGAGGCTAGCAAGACCCAGCGGGGAATGACGGTCCAGAGGCGGTAATCACAGCAGGAAGAAATTAAACTGCCGGCAAGCTTTTCTTTAAAAGAACACTCCAGAGCTTACAGGGCCCAAGAAAGCCTTCTGGTATCAATTCTACCGTGTCTAGTGATTATCTAGTGTTAATTTCACTGAATGAATGAATACTCCACTGCAACGACAGGCAAAGATCTACTGGTTGTCTAGATAGCTTCAAATTACATTTTTATATTTTTACACCATTGCCAAACTGTTGCATCTGTGTTAGGTGAAACTAGCAGCTAGAAATAGATCAAAAAAGAATATACACAAACTGAGACACACACTCTGAGAGTCTGAGACACACACACACACACACACACACACACACACACACACACACTCTGAGACAGACAGACACACACACACACACACACACACACACACAGTCTGAGACACAGAGACACACACACACACTGAGACACACACACATTCTGAGACACAGATACACACACACACTCTGAGACATACACACACACACACACACACACACACTCTGAGACACAGACACACACACACACTGACACAGAGACACACACACACACACTCTGAGACACACACACACACACACACACTTGAGTAACTGCAATATAAACCACTAAGAAATGAACTTCATAAAAATGTGAGCCGGCAAAACTATAAAAAGGTAATTTGAAGATTTTTAAAAGCTTGCAGGAAATGACCTGGCAGACCTCAATAGAGCCACTGCTCCAAACTATAACAAAAGAAAAGGCTCTTTAGTATATTAGTTGCATTTAAAACTGCGTATACCCAGAGCGTACAACCTCTGGTGAAAGACAGCGATACGACTCAGCTGTGTGTATATCCTGGAGTGTTCTTTCAAAAGGGAGGCGGCGCAGAGACGGAATTGAAGTCAGAACAGGAGAGCAAGAGACAGTTTCTGGGATCAACTCAGAGCAAGAAAAGCCAGACCAAGTAAACCTGCATTTCTTGAAAGCGACACACAGACAAGAAAGAAGAGAAAACAGAGACAGGAAACGGGAGCTTTTATCTGAAGATGGAAACAGACAGTGCAGATGTGCTGAAGTGCCCACATTTTGTTTGGGTATCTGGTGGGTAGCAAATTGTAACACCAGCTCCCAAGCCAGCCTGTGCCAGCTGCTTGCAAGAGCATTTCACTGGAAGGAGCTGCACTTCATCGAGTGCCCAGCAGATGGAGAGAGTTTGCTTTTGATAACGTAGCAGTGCAGCAAACGACCAAAATCGTTCTAAAAGAGAGCTGCATTTCACAGTATAGTTTTATATAGTAATGGAATACAACATGGAATTGTGTAATCAAGCGATCCCTGGCAACAAGCAGTCGCTGTGTCTCCAATGAATCATGTGACCACTGGATTCTAGTACAAGGCTGAAAACATTTCCTTGCAGGAACTTTATTACATTACATGAAATTACTTTAAAAAAAAAAAAAAAAAAAAAAAAAAAAAATTTTTTTAAAAAAAAAAAACCATTTGAATGCTGCATACCTCCAGAATTTGGTATATATACACTAACACCACCTACTGGACACTTAATGCATAACAGCTAGTTGAGAATGGATTGAAAAGCCCCTGTAGCAAGTGCTAGCTGCCTCGGATATGTTTGTTTAGGCAGATTAGCTGTAAATGGGGTGAGCTGTGCTGTGGGTAGATCTTCAGTACCAGCAGTGAAGGCAGGAGCCAGGAGAAGCAATCGCTTGTTTTGTGTTGCGGAGAGCGGCAGAGACGCAGCAGACAGGAAGGCACGGCAAGCATCTGCAGCAAGGCTTGCATGTGGGCTTCGATTCCTAAAGCGTTGGCCACCCTTTGATTTCTCTGCGATTTTCTTGTGAAACCCAAATTCTACAGACACTTCTGGCCAGACAGAAGTGAACTAAAGAAATGATTCGCCCGTTTTGTTTTAACTCCCTTATACTGCAAAATACTTACGAGGATAGATGCCATAGGGCTTTCTGCGGCTTTACAGCACACTGGCAGTAACACATTTCCAGAATACAGCAATCTGATGCTTGCCTGCAGCTATTTCTCTGAATCTAGAGCCCAACGTATAGAACTAAGACAAAAAATGGATTCAGCTGTGAATCTACCACAGCAACGCCATTCTGCTGCATACGAAACACACTGACAAAGCTGCCTTGCTCATTAAAACAAACACATTTCTTCTGTATCTTACAATATCTTCCTATCGGCTGGTGATATCAAAGGGGACCGCAGGCAGCAAAGCCACTCTCAGGTTCAATTCAGTCTTCAGAATGCATCAAACACAATCAAATATTAAAAACACCCAACCCAAAGCACCACATGTGCAGTTGTGAACGGATCATTGTGGTGTTTGATCACTGAACATCAGCAACGCTTTTCTATGCTGTGCTTACCAGCTGTACTGTGGGGCCTATTCCATACCCTGAAACTATACTGCCTGTTATACTATGATGAACACTTCTATGAAATGTCAAATAAAAAAATATGAAAATGGGCAAGAAAGAGAAAAACTGGAGGCTGAACACATTTCTAAGAGGAATGAAAAAACCCACCAGTCTGTGCGTCGAGCCCCTGCTCTGTGAAAGGAGCTGAAGCAAAGAGCCCTGGCAAACCCAACCAACACGCCACTGCAAGAGCAGCACAGTTTAAAAAGAGAGACCCCAGAAAGACGGGCGGGCAAGACCACAGAGAAAACCACTGAAGCATGCTGGTGACCCACAGCCTCAAACACAGCGGGCCGATCGGCACCCTGCTTTCCAAACGAAGGTCGCAAATCTCACAGAAGAATTCAGGGACCCTGAGCTTGCGCGCGCTGCCCTTCCCCACACCAGGATCACATTCAGGGGGTTTGAAAAGAAGCACGCACCAGGAGGTTTCACTTTAAAAAACACAGTACATGGAAGCAACCGTTTCAGGCGTTTCTGTGAATTTTCACTGCGTCTTCCCCGCCTGTCCTTTCTGGGGTCGCTCGACAGCGTTATCAACGTGTGACGACTGTCCTGCTGCACTCTGGGTGCCCCGACTGCTCTGGGAGGCCGATCAAACGCGGTGGGATTACTGGAGCCTCACTGCGGACCCCCCAGCAATGCTGCATCCCGAGGGCAACGGCTGAATGGAGCGGTGTCTTCCGGCACCTTGTGGAGTCTATGCCGTGTTGTGTCAAGGCTGTGATCTGGGCAGACGGTGGCTTACTTAGTATTAAACGACCAGGAGACAGTCCTTGAGCCTCGCCGTCGCTGACCTGTCCTGTTTGAGCACGTATCACAGGTGATCAAGTCCTGTTCCTTAAACAGACGCGCCTGAAATGGTTCATACTGCTTCCAAATAGCAGGCTTTAAAAATCACATTGCTTTCAACCCTTAGAATGTGAGACACAGCGAAGGGCAATGCAGCAAACACAAGAACGTTTCCCTTTTCAGTCTGGATCTTCCAAGTACGAGAACAACTGGGTTCTGATCTACAAACACAACCCCAGTCCCAGCAGCAGTGGACCCAGGAGAGCAGGATTACACATCGCTGTTAGTTTCACTGTAGAGTGAGAAGCTATAGAAGACGGGTTTCCGCACAAGAGGCTGTGAATGTTGCCATGCTAATGCAGGTCATCTGCTTCATGAGCTTTGAGATACAGCTGAGCAAGCAATGCATTCTGTAAGAGAGGCGAATATTTACTTACCAAGTTCATTGCCTAAATCAAGGAAAGAAGACATCATTAGTGTATTCAGAATGGAATAAAAAAGAAAGTCAGCTGAAATCTAGAATATCACTTCAGGATTTCTGCCTCTTCCAGGAACGAGAGCCCAATTGCACTATTATTTTACAGCTTTTGCTCTCCTAGAACCGCTGCGTGTTTGTCTGCGTTTTGGAAATTCAATTTAAAATTTAAAAACACAAAAAGCTGTGTAAGCTCTGCCACTCTTCAAGCAAGCACGACGCTCCTATGCTAACTGCTATACAGTTTGCTTCCTGTTGGCACAGTGGCAAACAAACCGCTCTGAGGGTTCAGGGCTCGGACAGTCTTTTGAAACGTTAACATTGATTTTGTTTTGTTTAGAAAAAAAAAAAAGATAAAACATTAAAAAGTACTTCCATCTGACTAGCTTGCATGCAGCTGGAACATGTCTGAAAAGACACCAGCTTTATCAAATGATACAAACAAAACACCTTAATATGGAAATATTAAAAAGGTAGAGAGCTTCAAATGCCGTTGTTGTACTGGTCCCTTTTCCTTACATTTGTTTCTGAGCAGGAATCACAGGGAATGACCTAAACAACTAGGCTCTGTTACACCCAGGCTCTGTTAACTGCTAATCAGACTGCATCAACCACAGAGGTGAAGGGCGAAGCTGTGTTGCACAGAGACCACACGTAGCAATGGATGGGAAAGGCAATGTTTGTTCAGGATCCCCCTGGCTGTGTGCGCTCCCCTGTAGGCACGGTTACAACCTCAACAGAACACGGACCGACCGAATGCATGCCTTATACAAAGGTAAGGGAAAAGTTCAATCAATCAATCAATCGATCGATCAAGTGCATTTGATGCTCTATACCTGTTAGAACCACAGTAACGCTACACACTGCGCCGGACGTCCCATTAAGAATGCGTATGGTCAGTCTCAATTAGTCCCATTTCATTATCCCCACCCTTAGGAACCCAGTCTGACACCCAGGCACAAAACTGGTGACTGAAGTTCTGCTATGTGAGAAGGGGGGGGGGGGGCTACTTCACGCTCGCTAAGGGCAATGCCAGTACCCCGGACGCTTCAAACAGTTTAATATTCTAGGAAGTGTACCTGGTGAACCCATGCTGGAAATGACCTATAAAACACAATCAAAGGGGTAAAGTCAAGGCTTCTCTAAGCTACCGTGCAGGCTTCACTCACAGCACCCTCTGCTACAGGGACTGGCACGGGCTGGTTTAGGGCACAGAGGCAGGAAGGTAGTGAAGGGGCATCGACTGATATAAAGACATCAGGGCTGATCTGACCTCATCGTCACCTGAACACAAGCTAATCAAAACACTGAAAATAAACCACGACACCTGAGCAATTCATGAAGGTTTTTACAGAAGAGGTGGGGTTTTTTTGGTGCTAGATTACAAAGCAGCGCGTTGGTGACTTGGCCTCAAAATCAATGCCACTGATTGCATAGCGATCAACACGGCAAGCAAGCCAATGCAAAACAAACAGCAGCTGCCACGCCTAATCCCATTGCTCTCCTGACACAAAGCAGCTGTGTGCTTGGCAATGACCGCCCTCTTCCTCAGCACTTGTTGAAGGATGGAGAGGATTAGGAATAATTATCCCGGACACGTCTTTATTCATGAGAAGAATATGTTTTGTATTTTTCCAGGTCGTGCAAAAATTACCTCAAACGCAAATGCTCTACAGCTGAATCTGGCCCCCCCCCATCAAACTAGATGCAAGCATGTCACAATCTGATGGGTGAAAACTTAAAATGGATGGCCTGACAGACAGACTACAGGCAGCTTTTCATGAAACCAAACAACTGGCGCAACTAGACCCTTCATTCCAGCCCTGTGCTTGTGAATCACACTGCGCTGGCACACTAGACCCTTCATTCCAGCCCTGTGCTTGTGAATCACACTGCGCTGGCACACTAGACCCTTCATTCCAGCCCTGTGCTTGTGAATCACACTGCGCTGGCACACTAGACCCTTCATTCCAGCCCTGTGCTTGTGAATCACACTGCGCTGGCACACTAGACCCTTCATTCCAGCCCTGTGCTTGTGAATCACACTGCGCTGGCACACTACATTCCAGCCCTGTGCTTGTGAATCACACTGCGTTGGCACACTAGACCCTTCATTCCAGCCCTGTGCTTGTGAATCACACTGCGCTGGCACACTAGACCCTTCATTCCAGCCCTGTGCTTGTGAATCACACTGCGCTGGCACACTAGACCCTTCATTCCAGCCCTGTGCTTGTGAATCACACTGCGCTGGCACACTAGACCCTTCATTCCAGCCCTGTGCTTGTGAATCACACTGCGCTGGCACACTAGACCCTTCATTCCAGCCCTGTGCTTGTGAATCACACTGCGCTGGCACACTAGACCCTTCATTCCAGCCCTGTGCTTGTGAATCACACTGCGCTGGCACACTAGACCCTTCATTCCAGCCCTGTGCTTGTGAATCACACTGCGCTGGCACACTAGACCCTTCATTCCAGCCCTGTGCTTGTGAATCACACTGCGCTGGCACACTAGACCCTTCATTCCAGCCCTGTGCTTGTGAATCACACTGCGCTGGCACACTAGACCCTTCATTCCAGCCCTGTGCTTGTGAATCACACTGCGCTGGCACACTAGACCCTTCATTCCAGCCCTGTGCTTGTGAATCACACTGCGCTGGCACACTAGACCCTTCATTCCAGCCCTGTGCTTGTGAATCACACTGCGCTGGCACACTAGACCCTTCATTCCAGCCCTGTGCTTGTGAATCACACTGCGCTGGCACACTAGACCCTTCATTCCAGCCCTGTGCTTGTGAATCACACTGCGCTGGCACACTAGACCCTTCATTCCAGCCCTGTGCTTGTGAATCACACTGCGCTGGCACACTAGACCCTTCATTCCAGCCCTGTGCTTGTGAATCACACTGCGCTGGCACACTAGACCCTTCATTCCAGCCCTGTGCTTGTGAATCACACTGCGCTGGCACACTAGACCCTTCATTCCAGCCCTGTGCTTGTGAATCACACTGCGCTGGCACACTAGACCCTTCATTCCAGCCCTGTGCTTGTGAATCACACTGCGCTGGCACACTAGACCCTTCATTCCAGCCCTGTGCTTGTGAATCACACTGCGCTGGCACACTAGACCCTTCATTCCAGCCCTGTGCTTGTGAATCACACTGCGCTGGCACACTAGACCCTTCATTCCAGCCCTGTGCTTGTGAATCACACTGCGCTGGCACACTAGACCCTTCATTCCAGCCCTGTGCTTGTGAATCACACTGCGCTGGCACACTAGACCCTTCATTCCAGCCCTGTGCTTGTGAATCACACTGCGCTGGCACACTAGCTTTGGACAGCCCATAACCACACTCACTACTGCTGCACGCACCAGAGCTTCATGCAGAACTGCATCCAAGCAGCTCTACTTTCTATGCAGTATGTGTGTCTGTAATGCTGATTTCAATTGGCAGGCAGTGCACGGTATTTTCTCCTGTAAAAAGTGGAGTGCTGTGCACACCTCTTACAATTCACAACCCACAGCATTTTCTCAGTACGAAACTGCATCATTCATACCAGACCGATGGCTTTTTACTGAACGGGTGCACGCTGTCTCGAGTGCTTTCTGAACTGCATGCATTGCAAACTGTATGAAACAAACAAAAATATCAGACAAAGCTTTCAAAACCACGGGTTCCCACCGTCTCTAACATGTGCAAATCAGTAAAACACATTGCTAATCCTCCCTTAGGTAAAGAGCCTGCATGAACATGCTTCATAGAGTTTAATAAGCCAGCATGTTCCTGTGCAACACCGCTGATCCCTGCAAGACCTGGGTTTAAAAACCTCTCTTGAATTGCACTTTTTATATGTGGCAACAAAGCGTTCTTATTTCAGGCTCAACGTAACAAATCCCTTTTCTATGACAGCTGAATGGAATGGTGCGGGACGCAGCTGACTCTGAGGGACGTTGGACTGGTTTGGTTTCGGGAGCAAAGCCCCCACACCCAATCAGGAGGGCCCCTTTGTGTCTGCTAGTCACGGTTTCAGTCACCAGTTTGGAGTGGACAGAATGAAAACTCCCGTCGCTGGAGGAAAGGAGGAAAGGGTGATTCAAAGCAGAGTGCAGGGAAAGGGGCTGGCTGTGCAGCACGAGGGGGGGGTTAGTAATAAAACAGTGACCATCGGCCACAGAAGCTGCCCCCGGGGGTATTAGCGTAGCAGAAGCTGCCCCCAGGGGTATTAGCGTAGCAGAAGCTGCCCCGGGGGTATTAGCATAGCAGAAGCTGCCCTGGGGGTATTTAGCTAGCAGAAGCTGCCCCTGGGGGTTTAGCGTATCAGAACCTGCCCTGGGGGTACTAGCCTATCAGAAGCTGCCCCGTGTCACTGAACCGTAATACTGTGACACTCTCAAAGGGACCCGCGGAGCGGACGCACGCGTGCTCTTTCACTTGTTAAATCTGTCACTCCCGTATACTGTGACACTCTCAAAGGGACCCGAGGAGCGGACGCACGTGTGCTCTTTCACTTGTTAAATCTGTCACTCCCGTATACTGTGACACTCTCAAAGGGTTTTTCTATTAAAAGTGTTCATTTGAATGCAAGTTGTGCCTTGCTGTTTAACTGTCCCACACAGCAGTGTTTTCAGCGAGTGGTTTGTTCTTGATTTAGAAAAATGTTGTCGATGCAGCGGTAACCGTCGCTAGAGGCGTCTGTGACACTCGATTAAGAACTCGGGCTGCCGATTGCACCACTGAAAGGTGGCGGATTTAAATCTCTTGTCCAGCTGCGTGCATCTGACATCACAACTCTGCTACACTTCCTTTTGTACAGAGGGAAACGTAGAGAACTATTACCAGCAGCTTGCCTACTCTTAAAACTGCATGGAAGAGACTCTTGAAATAATGTGCCACTGTTATATTTTACGCACATTTCTATTCTGTACTGTAAGCAATTCTTATGTTTGCTCCCCCCACCCTCCAAGCAGTCAGTAAAAGCAAAATCCTATTCCCTGTGGCGACTACTGCAGCGCTGACAGATGATTGGTTAGATTCTAAAAGCCAAGCTTCTACAAGCCCCGCCCCCGCAGAGAAGCGCATACCTTCAGCTTTGACTGAATCTCGCGAGATTTTCTCCTGGCAAGAACCTGCAAATGGCTAGAAACCTGCAGAAGAGAAGAGCGAGAAGTCGGGGGCGGAGAGGAAGTCTGGTTTCTCACCTGTGCGCGCAAGAACCTGCAAAAAAGAAGAAACCGTAACCAATGAGAAGGGAGCAATTGTTGCTCCTGTCCGCTACTGGGCTGTTCCCTACCTGGGGGGAGCTTGGGGATCGCCGTGGATGGAACCTCGGTACGGACCACTTTACGGGCCTGCGCGAGGCACCTGTATGTGACTAGACGACCTGGAGGGGACTCCCACAAACAAACAGGGTTACACACACACACACACACACTACACCGATCTGACGCAGGGTGCAGGCAGGGCTGAAAACACAGGGAGGTTATGAAGTCCACTTTGCAAAAGGGGCTGAATGTCGAAATCATTATGTATGAAAATAAAATTTAAAAACACACCTGTCTCAAAGGTGCAACACTGAGGCTCCACCGTGTCCAGCACATTGCACATTTAAAGAGCTGCTCAAGATCATTGATCAGCAGTCGTGTTTATAACAAACGTGTTACTGTTACAGTCCTATATTGGTCCGGCTGGCTGGACCACAGTTCAGTTTTGCACATCACAGGTTTACAATATACAAATTATAACAAATCACTATTTATTTATTTTTTTTTAATTTACTTAGTAAACAGAGCCACACAGAGGGTTGAAAATGCCTCTATTTCGCACATCTGAATTGCTTGCCCGTTTTATCAAAGCTTACACAAATATGATGGCAGTAAAATCTGGGGTTAAGCCCAGGCTGTGAAATGCACAGCCTGTGAAGCGTTAAGAAAAAGGGCTCCTTGAGCTTGACAAGCTGGGCTGACCCCAGGACTCAATGCCATGCTAACAGAACGAAATCTCTTCAGCCGAGGAAGAAGGGAAAGAGGGGAACCGATTGAAGAAGTCTTTAAAAGCATATTAGACCAAGCCAAGACTTCAGGTGTAGCACAGAGAGGAGAACAGGGGAGTAAAGGGAAGCCGAGGAAAAGCAAGCTAGGCTAAACAGAGGCGAGTTCCCCGTTGGTTTTATCGGGCTGCGTTTGAAGTTCAGTGTCTTGGCTCTTTGGAGTTTTATCAACACAACAGGCAGTGGCTTGCTTATATAGATTGAGAGACATGGTGCAATACAGCAAGCACAGAGTATAGCGCCCCCCGGCTGTGAATTGAAAAAGGCCAAGATCTAAGCTTTGTGTTTACCTGTTTTCTTGTGCGGGTTTTCCCTGTCCGTAACTTGATATATCTCGCTATCAACTCATTGCGACCTAGAGGTGGAGAGAGAGAGAGAGAGAGAGAGAGAGAGAGAGAGAGAGAGAGAGAGAGGAGACACCGTGTAAAGACAAGCGACACAGGAGCGGCACACCAGGCACACGTTTCAATACAAGCGGTTGGTAAAAACATGTCAGTGTTCAACAGCAGCAATCCCACGATTCCACAGCTATCAGCGCTTTCCACGCAGCTTTCACCAACCGTTTATAAAAAACATAAACCGCTGAGAATAATTTACACACAACTAATCTGCTAGACCAAGAAGCGGTGGGGCACATTTTCAAAGGGTTCGCTCCAGTCTTTAATTAACTCAACAGCTGCGGTTTGAAAATACAGTCCTTTGAGTTTAAGCTTCTCCCGACGTATTGAAAAACTTCCAGTATCGCCACTAGGGGGCAGAGTCGCTATCCTCAATACAGACCCAAAGCAAAAACCGATAAATACTATTTGTGTAGTCAAAAACTGTGCTGCAGCAGAACAAGAAAAAAAAAAAAAGAAGAACTGAACAGCTTTCTCTTGGAATCTTTATACGAACCGACTCCCGAGAGCGCTTCTAAACAACAACAGAGCAGAGGGGCCCTGGGAAAGCAGGCTGTTTGCACTGCAGTCTCAGCTCGGGGAGTCAGGCAGAGGACAAGTGACCACATGCTGTTATAAAATGTGCTGGCGGTCACTCGCTGGGGAGAGAGGCACCGTGCTCCGGCCGGACAGGTGTCCCTCCTGATTACGAAACCCCCAGCGCTGCCGGAATTAGCCCTGGCTGGAGCCCCCCGGACTGGGTGCCAGCAATGGCGGGCAGGGGCTGGCTGAGCAGCAGTGAGAGAGCACTCGGGGACAAAGGAGGAGGGCAGGGGGAGTGCCCAGAAACTTAAACTCCCTACTTTGATACCCTGTAACCTGGAACAAAGGGTAGAGAATGAGGCACCCCTGTCCACGGCAGATGAAAGAACATTTCCACGTGGTTCAACCTTTTGCCTTGAGGACCCCCTGAACCAAAACCCATAGCTGTCTAGTTAAACGCCTGAAAGAAACTCTGTCATGACACTATGGGCTCACCAGCAGGTGGCACCATTGCTGTCTTTCAGAGTAATGAGTCTCCATGCTGGGCTGCTAACCTCTCGGGTGAGTCCTGGGTCAGCCTGTATCAGAAGCTCCAACACTTCCATTGCAGGCTCCCCGAGACCAGAAAGCAAGTGGGGTGCACGTCTTAACCCCCCCCACCCCCCCGATCGCTAACTCTATACAGCATTATCCTCATGAGTCCTGCAGTGCAGCACAAACCTGCGAGTACTTCATCACCACAAGGGACTCCTCAGCACACTGCATGCATCTCTCTCTCTCTCTCTGGTTTGCAATGTACCTGTACTGCTGTATTTAAAGTGCTTTTTAATGGTTAATACAATTCTACATATAGGCAACTTACAGCGCCTCTGTTGCATGCCTCAGTAAGACTGTTTGAGCAAGACGCTGCTCTGTTACACAGTGAGACATGTGGGGCTCAATGAGAAGTCTGTGGTTGGACCCTTGGCCAGGGAGACACTGTGTCGTATGGAACTCACAGTCTATCTCATGGCCACCTGCTAGGAACGCAGCGGAATCCCCCGGGGTTTAAAGAAATAAACCCTGGTGCTGATCGCTGTGCAGAACTCAACAGCTTTCCAACCACAGACAAAAGAACAGCTGCATTTGCACGGGCTGAGCGCTCACATACAGACCCTCACTCACGAAGCTACCCTAGGGACTACTGCCTCTCCCTGGAGTGTTCAAGACATGAGGGGCTGGGAGGCAGTGTGGCACAGTGGTTAGAGATGAGGGACTGGGAGGCAGTGTGGCACAGTGGTTAGAGATGAGGGACTGGGAGGCAGTGTGGCACAGTGGTTAGAGATGAGGGACTGGGAGGCAGTGTGGCACAGTGGTTAGAGATGAGGGACTGGAAGGCAGTGTGGCACAGTGGTTAGAGATGAGGGACTGGGAGGCAGTGTGGCACAGTGGTTAGAGATGAAGGACTAGGAGGCAGTGTGGCACAGTGGTTAGAGATGATGGGGAACTGGGAGGCAGTGTGGCACAGTGGTTATGAGACTGGGAGGCAGTGTGGCACAGTGGTTAGAGATGAGGGACTAGGAGGAAGGCAGTGTGGCAGTGGTTAGAGCAGAGGGGCAGGCAGTGTGGCACAGTGGTTAGAGATGAAGGACTAGGAGGCAGTGGCACAGTGGTTAGAGATGAGGGACTGGGAGGCAGTGAAGCACAGTGGTTAGAGATGAGGGACTGGGAGGCAGTGAAAGCCTGGCTTTCCCCTCAGACCCTGCAAGGGTTTACAGTGAGAAGCCTCCCCTCTTCTTCCTCCTCCTCCTGCTGCTCCTGCTCCTGGGGCTGGTCACGCCTGCCTCTGTCTCTGCACATTCCTAGCATTCCTCGCAGCCTGTCACGTCTGTGCAAACCAGTCTGATTGGTGTGCTGCTGTCTGCCCCAGCACACGCACACACACGCACACCTCAGTGAGAAAGGACAGGAGAGAAGAGGAGCAGCTGCTGGGGCTGTAACCCTCTCCACACAAAGCCAGGCCTGTGCCGGCCCAGTGCATCTGCTTCTACCCCCCCTGCTGGAACAGAAAACACTCTGGCACAGCCAATCAAGCAACACCTGCTGAAATCCGTTTGAGGGAGAGACAGCCAGCCCCTCCAGCCCCACAGAAACAAACACTGCACTGAAACTGCTGGGAGTGCATCTAGCCTGACTATACTGCTACAGCCTCTCAGGAAACCATGCGCTGCCAGCCACTGCAGGGGATGCTTTGTACAGAGGCTGGGAGGCAGAGTCACCATATTTGTTGCGATACAGGGTAACATCACTAAACCTGCTGTACTGCAGAAGACATTATCACAATCCCGCGAACCCAAGATACAGCCCACTGACATGAGCAAAAGGACACACAGTACCTTCGAAAACAAGATACAGCCCACTTTTAAAACAGATACAAAACTAACATTTTGCACCCGGCGTGCGTGACAGGAGCTGAGCTTTTAAACATGACGATTTCAGGGGCTGCGACTGACTGCTCGTCAGCTGGCTGGAAAGTTAAAAGTTCACAGAGCTTCCTAAATAACTCCAGTCATTTTCGTAAGATCTGAAAGAAAGACGCTGGCAATCAGAAACCAGCCCAGAACCAGTGGAGCTGCATTTCTGCGAGGCGGTTATGAACCGCTGTGCCATCTCCTTCCCTCCGAGGCGGAGCGGACGATGCCCGAGGGAGCTCAATCACATCACTCTGAACAGCTCCGAGCAGCGCACACCTCCTAATGGTGCTGTTACAGTGTGTGTGTGCTGATCAGCAAGCAGTAGCAAATTAGTACAAAATAACCCAATGCTTGACAGTGCCTCTAGGCAGTGGGCTTGTCTTGACACTGACTCGTCACTTTTTTGTTTCTTTCACGTCAACCCTTTCTAACTCAACAGATCTTCATTTAGAATAGAGCAGCCGTGCCGACGTTACTTCTGCTCCACTACAGCAGTTAACCCACGTCAGCAAGGACAGTTTCACTGACTTTCAGACTGATGCGCGAGCAACTGTCTCCTCCTGCTTGGCCACTCTGGTTTCTGGTTTTAGGGATTAACTCTGCTAATCCCTAAAAAAAAAAAAAGAATTATTAAATATTCTGCATTTATTTTTTCAAGTAAAAACAGTTTGTTTTATTCAGCAGCCACCATGAAAATACACCAGTTCACAAACACTGCGGAACGCACACACTGGTCACTCACACACTCAAATAAACACCTGCACTCTAAGCCGGGAGCCTTGGGGCTTGCCTCCGATCCTCTCCCTGCCTGGCAGAAGCTCTAAGAAGCTCAAAGCAGAAATAAATCAGGAGGGACAGCTGAGCTGCAGCTGTTCCCCGCAGGCCTCTCCTCCATGAATAACAGACCTGGGTATTTACCAAGCAGCTGAGAAGCTCACACACACCTCTCTCCTCTCGCCCTCCCTCGACACAGCTTTCGAAATAACCTCAGCATTCAACACAAGTAAATGGTTTCATTCACCCACACTTTGTCTTTAAGCATCTTTTAGTTTATCTGGGGGGGAGGAGGGGGCCTAAAAAAACACTTTGATATTCACAAAACGATTCTAGATTACTCTTGTCTTCTTTACAACTTTATTTTATTCCCAGATTACATGAAAAAAAAAAAAAAAAAAACACAGTGCGAGTTTGTGAATACGGCCTGTAATCCAGTACGTTTGTTTTTCATCAGGGCTGCACCCAGAGCTCAGTAACAAGCCTAACTGGCAGTATTCCTCCCCTGGTTGGGTCCTGGCATTTTCAAGTCTTTAACAGATGAGACCCCCCCTTTAGCCAAAGAGGCCAAAGAGGAAGAGAAAAACAATGAAAGTCGACACCACCAGGTTCAGCGTCTTTCACGGCGCTGGCAAAACACACCCATGAAACCCCATTCTGCGCGGCTTCACACCGACAACTCTGAGATCACCCAGAAACTTTCAAACACCCGATCCTAACTGACACTGTATAGCAAAAAGAAAGCCAGGCTTTGCGTTTGGGGTTCTGTAATCCGCACCGAATTCCAACAATTTTTTTCTGTGCGTTTTCAGGGGCACTCGTCGTGTTCGTATTCTAGATGAATCTTCGCTTGAGGGTTAACTGTTTGGAGTATGTTCTGTACCAGTGGTACACCGCTGAGGTATCACAGAAATGCAAAACACAAAAGAGCACATGGCCTTGAACACAAGCTGCATCTGTGGGATTGAAATCCTTCTGCTGTGCGTTTTAATAGCAAGGTCTAGCGGATTAAGAGGAGACTACCTTGCTGGCTCATTAAAACCACTGCCGTGTATTTCAGTAGGAGGCTACTAAGATATTTAGAAAGCAAGGGGTCTGAGTGGGGGTGAAGAGCCCCATTCCTGGTTGTACATCCATCTACAAACGTACAGCACTCGCTCATTACCAGACCACAGCGTCTCCAGATAGCGCGTTTATTTTACTGCTCTGGACTCCGACACCCAGGTGAGGTCTTGGCGTGGTTTACTGATCCACTTATTCATTTACTACCTTTAAAAACTAACATTGAAATGAGATCCGCAAAATAAAATGAAGACCCGCCACAGTTTAGATGATTCCAATAGACCCCAGCACTGTTACAAGCTCACTCTCGCTGACAGACTTGGGATTGATGCATCACTGGGGAATGCCCATGTTGCTACAATATGCGAAAATTACAAAAGCAGCCACACAACCAAAACATCCTCTGCATTTATAAAAGTAATGCTTGTGTGTGTGTGTGTGTCCTTGTTTTTCTATCCATTTAGGGATAAAACTGAAGCACATTTAGCTTCCAGGTTGTTGCTGTTGGCAGTCAATGTAACGCCCCCTGAACCATCGATACACTGCAATACAAGTGTGTGTGTGTGTGTGTGTGTGTGTGCGTGTGTGTGAGTGTGTGCATGTACGTGCTGTGTCAGACACATGTTTCGTTGTGCATACACACACTCTCAGTGAGTCCCCCCTCACACCACAAAGTACAGAGACACACACCTTGTGTGTCTGTGAGAGTCTCTGTATGTGTGTGTGTGTGTTGTCAGAGTCTCTGTGCGTGTGACACAGACACTCTTCAGAGTACACACACACAACTCTCAGAGACATACACACACTCATCAGACATTGTGTGTGTGTGTGTGAGAGTATCTGTGCGTGTGTGAGTCTCAACTACACCGAGACACACACACCCAGTCTCAGACATACCACACACCTGTCACGTTTGTCTCTCAGAGACATTGTGTGTGTGAGTTCTCGTTGTCCTGTGACACCCACTACACACACGCAGAGCACTCTCTGGAGGACATAGCACTCTCAGGAGACATACACAACACACTCTCTAGAGACACACACCCACTCTCAGAGACATATCACGCACCCCACAAACACTCAGAGACACACAACAGAGTCTTGTGTGTGTGTGTGTGTGGAGAGAGTCTCTGTGCGTGTGTGAGTCTCTTCACTTGTGTGTGTGTGTTTGGAGTCTCTGCTAAGCGTGTGTGAGTCTGGAGTATGTGTGTGTGTGTTTGAGAGTCTCTGTATGTGTGTGTGTGTGTGCAGAGAGTGGTCTCTGCTTCGTGTGAGTCTCTGTATGTGTGTCTGTGAGAGTCTCTGTATGTGTGTGTGGAGCTCTCCTAACTTGGTCTCAGGTAAAGAGCAGTAATTGCAGTGGCAGGTACAGACTTGTTTTTCATGGAAAGATTCGTAACACGAGCAGCCCTGCCTTAAAGAGACAGAGGGCTTGTTCCATTTATTTTGGTTGAGCCTGCCAGCTGTCAGGCTGATGATCTCAAGGGAAGGTTTAGCTTGGCGTGATCCAGGTAAACTCCTGCCAACTGAGCATCCACTATCCCTCCATTTTCCAAGAGAACCGTAAAAACAGAGGCTCAGAAACCACTTAAACCAGGGGTACAAGTTCTGTAGTGTGCAGCTTGTTTATTTTATTGAACTCTCTTCAAAAACCATGAAATAAAGTTTCACTGGTCTCTTAAATGACAGCTAGTTGGGCAATGTCACCGCCATTACCACCAACACCACCGCCATTACCACCACTAACACCACCGCCATTACCAACACCACCACCGCCATTACCACCACCAACACCACCGCCATTACCACCAACACCACCACCGCCATTACCACCAACAACACCACCATTACCACCAACAACACCACCGCCATTACCAACAACAACACCACCGCCAACAACACCGCCATTACCACCAACAACACCACCGCCATTACCACCAACAACACCACCGCCATTACCAGCAACACCACCGCCATTACCACCAACAACACCGCCACCGCCAACAACACCGCCAACACCACCAACGCCATTACCACCAACACCACCGCCATTACCACCAACAACACCACCGCCATTACCACCAACACCACCGCCATTACCACCAACAACACCACCATCACCACCAACAACACCACCGCCATTACCAACAACACCACCGCCATTACCGCCAACAACACCGCCATTACCACCAACACCACCGCCATTACCACCAACACCACCACCGCCATTACCACCAACAACACCACCGCCATTACCACCAACAACCACCGCCATTACCACCAACAACACCGCCATTACCACCAACAACACCACCGCCATTATTAGCAACAACACCACCGCCATTACCACCACCAACACCACCGCCATTACCACCAACACCACCACCGCCATTACCACCAACATTACCACCAACAACACCACCACCACCACCCAACACCACACCAACACCACCACCACCAACACCACGCCATTACACCAACACACCCACCGCCATTACACCACCACCGAACCGCCATTATCCGGTAATGGTGGTTGTTTTGGTGTCGCCAAATTCCACACCAACACCACCGCCATTGCCACCACAATACACCGCCATGTGTGGTACCCACGCCATTACCACCAACAACACCGCCATTACCACCAACACCACCGCCATTACCACCAACAACACCACCGCCATTACCACCAACACCACCATCGCCATTACCAACAACACCACCGCCATTACCAGCAACAACACCGCCATTACCACCAACACCACCACCATTACCGCCAACAACACCACCGCCATTACCACCAACACCACCACCATTACCAACAACACCACCGCCATTACCACCAACAACACCGCCATTACCGCCAACAACACCGCCATTACCACCAACAACACCACCGCCATTACCAGCAACACCACCGCCATTACCAGCAATACCACCGCCATTTCCACCATCAACACCGCCGCCATTACCAGCAACACCACCGCCATTTCCACCATCAACACCGCCGCCATTACCAGCAACACCACCGCCATTTCCACCATCAACACCGCCGCCATTACCACCAACACCACCGCCATTACCACCAACAATATAATCTTTTGTCAAAAAAACAAGGTCAACAAGTGCTTTTTTTGGCCACGGCGGGATTGAAAAAAATATTATTTGATGGTTGAAAATATGCCCTCAATACAAAAGACGAATCTGCACTGTAGCTTTGTGTTTGAAACTGAGGCGGCCTGGCTATGGTAAAACAACAAATATAACCCGGACTACAAGGCTATGGCATGAAGAACACAACTCAGAATTTTTTTTTTTTTTTGAAAGGAACCGTTTTTTCCAGTTGCTCTTACTTAACAGCACACACCCTACATCACTGCTCTGCAGCAGTCAAGAGGGCAGCAAATACTGCAGAACTGTGGTGTGTGCGTGTTCTCTCCTGCTGCTGTCCAAGTTCATTCCTGCAACACTTGGCAGCTCAAGACTGCTGCCGCTCACAGTCACGGGCCCTGCTCTGTCCAGCACTCCCCGCGTACCCTTGGAGCAGATGTGCCCTTCTGTCAGCGAGAGGAACACCTTGTGATAACTGATGCGTACCCGATTCCTGCCCCCTCGGCTGCACGTGATCAATCATCGCAGAAGAGCAGCCTGTTGATCTGGGGCACGGTTTCAGGTTTGACCTTTCGCCTCAGAAGAGCACAGTGTGGGCTCTTGGTCTTGCTGGTGTGTGTCGTCCCCCCCCTGTGTCAATTTACCGGGGGGGGAGGGGGGGCTCAGTCTAATCTCATAGACAGCACCATCCCAACAGAGCATCACAGGGTTGGCCAGCCCTGGTCCTGGAGAGCCACAATCCTGCAGGTTTTATGGGTCTCTTTAAATCATCAATGACTAAAGACCTGGAAATTGTTTTAGTGTTCACCAGTTAAGAAAAGAACTGGTTTAATTAAGTAAATGCGAGCCTCGGTTGGCCGCCCCTGGGCTGGCGGAGGTAGCAGGGAGCTTTCTTCGGATGGGAGGACAGGTTTTCTGGGGAGGGAGGCAGAGTTATCCTGGGGTTCTCTGCTCGGGGCGCAGTCTGGCGTGTGAAAGGGGATAGCCCTTGCGGAACAGAGAAAGCCTGCTGGTCTGTACTTCCACAAAAGGAGAAAATGCCTGGCTGTTGAAACAAACCTTCCCATTTTGTCACATCAGGATTATATTTCCTGTCAAAGAGCTGCAGGCCGGCCTGGACCGCTGAGGAATGCGTGTCCCTCTCAGCCTGGAGAAAAGAAAATGATCGGAATGTGGGCCTCGTTCCAGACCCTTTCTACAGGATAAGCCAAGGGTCAAAATACCCCCACAGACCCAGTGAGGCTCACATTCCCCATCCCACGCACTGGAGAGAAGCTCCCGACTCCATGCTTTGTATTACACAGCAATAAGAACTGTAACCCTTGAGCAGAGGGTTTGCACCTTAGCCTGCGGTAGAACTGTAGAACAAAAAGACTCTCCCTCCACTTAACCCTTCAAAGAGTTTGTTAAGGGACTCCGCCTGACTGAAGAGGCTGCCCTTCACTTCTAGCCATAGACACGTAATGTAGGCTAGATCTGCCAGAGTGTGTTTATAAAAGTAAGCGCTAGCGCCATCTACTGATGCGCCACTTTGGATCCATTTTTATTTTATTTTTATTTTTTTAGAAACACACTGTACACTAGATGGTGCTGGCGCTTGGCTGATCTAGCCCTCTTCACACACGTCTGCAGTGTGACTCAGGTGTGCATTCAATTAAATAAACCTAATTACATTTTTTAAAATGGTAAAAAACAGAACAGGAAATCGGAACAAAACAACACAGATTCCACAGGGGCCTAAGAATGACTTTACTCATCCTAAACCCTTTCCAGTTTTACAGCATTCACTGGGGAATGGCACCTGCCAATATATCACGAGCTCCAAAACGAAAAAATTCAACGACTTCAGGGCATGATCTCTTCTGTTTGGAAACCTGACTGTTCTGCAAGTCAGTTTCTGCAGTGACCTACTTACCTTAAAACCTGGCTCTCAGGAAACGTGTATAATCTGTTTAAGCGTCACACCACAGTGACTCAGAACAAATTACAAACAAGTGTGGCTGTTTGGTTTGGCCGAGCTCTCATGCATACAGCTTTTGAATCTGCACCCAAGCCCCTGACTGCAATTCCAAGTCCTGCCTGAGGGGCAGCGCTGTAAGCAACACCTTACTCCAGTACCAAAACCCAAGAGGCTACAGCCGTGAGCAGCCATTAAACAAACAAAAGAAAACTCAACCTCCTGCACCCAAATACCCTTCCAGCTCCAACGACTTCTGTTAAATGCTGTTTCTAAGAGGGGGCCGGTGGAAAGCTGCTATGTAGCTCACTCACCGTACATCTTGCCCTCGTCGGACAGGATGATCTTGCGTCGGCCGCAGGGCGGGTAGATGGCCAGCGCCTCCTGGAAGCTCTGCTCAATGTCGGGGCTCCAGACCCCCTCGGCGTCCCCCTCCATGGACTTGTCCAGCCCCTCGGCCCCATCGTCCCGCCCCTCCTCTGGGCTGCCGTTCGCGCTCCACTCGTTCGACGCAATGGTGGCGGCTCCTCCTGGGCCAGACAGAGAGCACG